>NC_092108.1:33035254-33335254 GCF_045679555.1 Salvelinus alpinus
ACAGTGTGCCTAAGAGCACAGTAGTACACAGCAGAGTCAGACAGCTGCAATCTTCTGGATCATCAAGGGGACTGATTTGGTAACAGAATTCATATGGGCATTAAATCTCCACTTGAATCTACTGTATCTACAGCTGAGAGAGACATCTTCTCCTTCATAAGCAGTCACTTCTCTCTTCGACTGAGTAAATCTGTCTGCTCCTCTGCACTCTGGAAACAAAGAAGAATGCCTTGGGACTTTAAGGTTCTATCTATATAGAAAATGAGTCACATAACATATAATTGATCTTTAGATGGTTCTTCATGGTGTGTGTAGTTAGATTTTTGAAAAAGTAAATTTTAAGTGAAAAAATATCAAACCTGGGAAGTTCTATCTGCATAAGCCCATTTCAACATGGCGCTATAAGGTTCTATCTGCAATCCAATCACAAGCCTGAGCAAATACAGACGGACCAATCAGAACACGCCTTTGCCATCTCTCTCTAGTTATGGTCTCTAAGCTGATCTAGCCAGCAATAATGGCATGCAAGTAAAAGAACAAAACTGTCAGAAGTCTCTACCATATAAAGTAAAGTAAAACATTTTTAAAGTAAAACAATAAAACAACAATAGCGAGGCTATATACAGGGAGTACCGGTACCGTGTCAATGTGCGGGGGTACAGGTTAGTCGAGGTAATTAGTACATGTAGGTAGGGGTGAAGTGACTATGCATTGATAATAAACAGCGAGTAGCAGCAGTGTACAAAACAAATGGGGGGGTGGTGTCAATGTAAATAATTCGGTGGCCATTTGACTAATTGTTCAGGAGTCTTATGGCTTTGGGGCAGAAGCTGTTAAGGAGCCTTTTGATCCTAGACTTGGCGCTCCTTTACCACTTGCCGTGCGGTAGCAGAAAAAAAAGTCTGTGACTTGGGTAACTGGAGGTTTAGAGAATTTTTTGGGCTTCCCTCTGACACCGCCTGGTATGTAGGTCCTGGATGGCAGGTAGTTTGGCCCCAGTGATGTACTAGGCCGTACACACTACCCTCTGTAGCGCCTTACGGTCAGATGAAGCGCAGTTGCCATACCAGGCGGTGATGCAACCGGTCAAGATGCTCTCGATGTAGAACTTTAAAAAATTATAATTTTAGTTAATTATTTTTGTCCCCCTATTTCGTGGTATCCAATTGGTAGATACAGTCTTGTCTCATCACTGCAACTCCCATACAGACTCGGGAGAGGCGAAGGTCGAGAGCCGTGCGTCCGACCGAAACGCAACCCAGCCAAGCCATACTGCTTCTTGACACTTTACTTACTTAATCCGGAAGCCAGCTGCACCAATGTGTCAGAAGAAACACCGTACACCTGGCAAACGTGTCAGTGTGCATTGCACCCGGCCCACCACAGGAGTCGCTAGAGCACGATGGGAGAAGAACATCCTTGCCGGCCAAACCCTCCCCCAACCCAGTCGACGCTGGGCCAACTGTGCGCTCTTACCGACTGTCTTGGTGTGTTTGGACCATGATTGTTTTTTTGGTGATGTGAACACCAAGGAACTTGAAACTCTCGACCTGCTCCACTATAGCCCCGCCGATGTTAATGGGGGCCTGTTCGACCCCCCTTTTCCTGTTTTCCACGATAAGCTTCTTTGTTTTGCTCACATTGAGGGAGAGGTTGTTGTCCTGGCACCACACTGCCAGGTCTCTGACCTCCTCCCTAGGCTGCCTGGTAAAATAGTGTTCTTCTATTATTTATGTATTCAAATAGCTACAGTTTTCTTAAAAACTGAACATGTATAATTCAGAAGTGTCAGACAGTACCAAGATTGACATTTTAGAAGCGTAAGGTTTAATTTGTTATTGCAACACCCTAAAGAAACTGACTTACACATGTCTCAGGATTTTGATACCCTGCACTTTAGTTACCTTTAAGGTGATAACATTAATGGGTTGTGAAAGAAGAATTCATTATAAAACAGTTCTGATAGAATCTTAAAGTCCCATGGTCACAAAATATCCGGATTCCAGTAACATCAGGTATTGAGAAAAACATAATGAGAGCCGTATCCTACCAAAGATAAGTGCAGCAAGAACAACAGAGTTATACAGCCAATGTCCCATAATTATCATAGGAAACAAAGGGCAAGACAAACTGATGTTATTATATAGAAACTGGTCTGCTCTCTTGATTCCTGTCTTTGTAGCAGCACAGGCCTAGACCATGCAGCACAGCGTAGAGTGAATGTCCAAATACTGTAAACAAGTAATTTTAAAGTAGAAAGCAACATTTTCTTGGTAATGTGGCCAACTTGTGGTTGATGCTGGCTTTTCCATTTCTCTGTACACAATACAGGATATCATGTAGCTTTGTTTAAATGAATCTAAGTAACACTACTAGGCCAACTCTAAAAATTAAACAATGGTCTATTTTCTAATCCATGAGATATTGTAATGGCATTTTAATGTCTCTTACATCTACCTATACAACCTGGTCTCAGAGCATTTCGTATTATACTGTAAGTAAATCCAAACGACTCCATTTAGTATGAAATGTTACATTTCAAATGCTTTGTACTGATTTGTGGATGTCTATCATTCATTTTGAAGAAAATTTTAATAATTAAATTTTGTATAATGTTCTACGAATTTGCAAAACATACAATATGTTATGAATTTGCAAAATGTATGATATGTTACGAATTCCAATTTGTTGTGGCTGATGTTAGCTAGGTGACTAGGTGGCTAACACTAACGTTAGTTAGCTGGATAACATTAGCTAGACTAGGGTTTAGGGTTAAGAGTTAGGTTAGATTGTTAAGGTTAGGATTAGGCAAGGTTTAGCAAAAAGGGATAAGGATATGTTTTAAGTAACTTTCCTTCTTATGTAACCATACCAAACAAAACATTTCATGCTAATTTTAGTGTCCCGGATTTATATTTACTATGTCACTTCTAGTCTATGAGACTAAGATGATATTTAGAGCTGAATTGGAAGAGGTAACTTTATTGACATAAAAACTACGATTATCAACATCTGCTACCACTAGTCTTCATAGTATCAAGGAGGTAGTGAGAAGGTTACTGTGTCAATTTTAAAGAGGTGTTGTATAATGTACAGACAGGTGTATGTGTAAGTATGTTTTTGTAAAGGGGTTGTGTATCCTGTTGTCACAGTGGGCTTCAGAGCACAGTAGTACCTAGCAGAGTCAGACAGCTGCACCCTCTGGATCGTCAAGGGGACTGATTTGGAGTTGGCATCTAGATCGGCATGAAATCTCTCCTTGAACTCAGCAGCATTGTCCCCAGTTCCAAAATTGAACCGCATAAGCATATACTTGGGGAAGTCGTTTGCTCCCTGTTTGTACCAATATAGATATGGACTTGGATCGTCTGTTTCATAATGACAGACAAGTGTTATTTGTCCTCCTTCAGTAGCCGTCTCAACTCCTTTTGGCTGTAACACTCTGTCTCCTCTGCATTCTGGAGAGAAATTAAATAAGTTGAAAAAGAAAGGCTGTTTGATGATTTATACCCATTAAATCATTGGGAGCATATAGAGTGAGCAACTTTCTCTATTTTTCAAGACAACATAAAGGGATAATTAAAGCAATGGCAGTAAGCAAATCAAAAAATAGTTATCATACCCCAACAAAATGCAGAAAGAACCAGAATATTCTTCAGCCAAGATTCCATGTCTACTGTGAGATGTGTAGGTAAGGAGAGAGCAAACACACTTGTATGTGTCAAAAGCTTTTGAAACCACTTCTTTAAGTCTGCCTTAGGAAGCATTAAGGAGGAGCTTCCACTAGGCTCTCTAAGAGTCTTACATCACACTATCAAATAGTTTTTGTAATGAGGCTGTATATCCTGTTGTCACAGTGGGCCTCAGAGCACAGTAGAACACAGCAGAGTCAGACAGCTGCAACCTCTGGATCATCAAGGGGACTGACTTGGAGTCTGCATCGAGATGGGCATCAAATCTATCCTTGAACTCAGTGGCATTTTTACTTCCAAAAGGAAAACGGCCCAACATGAACTTTGGGAAGTCATTTACTTCATGCTTGTACCAGAACAGGTAGAGATTATTAGTATTAACTGCATCAAATTGACAGGCCAGTGTGACCTGTTCTCCCTCAGTAGCAATCACATCTCCTGCTGGCTGAACGACTGAGTCTTCTCCTCTGCATTCTGGAAAATAATGTAATACACATTTGTATTAGGAGGAAAATAATCAAGCAGCATGATTGAGGAAATAAAAATGTATGAATTTAATACTGATAGTATTATACTGAAAAATATGTTTGAAAAAAAGAAAGGGATTCGAGCGAAGGCAGAAAACAAATTAGAAAAATAATATTATAATACCATAACAACATGCAGCAAGAATCAGTATATTACTCAGCCAGGGTCCCATGTCTGCTAATGTGAGATCAATGGGAGAAAAGTAAAACCACTCTGATGTAGCTAGGCCGTGATGACACCATGACATCTTCCCTCCTCCTCTTTTTCTGTATTGTCAAACATTGAGAATCCTGTGACAAGCACTCTACAGAGCAAAATGTGATATTCAGCCTGGAATCAAACCTCTTCTTGAACTCATCACTATTGCTCCCTTCTGAATAACGATCTCTTCTCAGTACATACTGAGGAGAGTCTCTAGTTAACTGGATGTACCAGAAGAGATCAGGAGATGTACTACTAGTAGTGTAGTTACAGCTGAGTGTTACCAGTCCTCCTTCAAGGGCAGTAACATGTCCACTCTGCTGGTCAACAGCCTCACCTTTGCAATCTTCAAAATATATATTTTGGGGTTTAATAATACATAATATGCTTAGGTTCATAGAATGAGAATGTAGAAAGGAGAAACACTATACCGTACCAAAATAGCATGCAGCCAGGATAAGTAAAGTATTCCTAAGCCAATGTGCCATTATGATTCATGTACAGAGGAAAAATAGACTGTTATAGACTTTATGTTCCATCCACTGTAGGGGCTTTGTAGTACGGGAGAAGCTTATTGTATATTAAATGATTTAGTTAAACAGCAAGAGGGATTCCTAGTTAAATTTGATATATTTGGAACCATTAAATATCTTGTTTACATAATGTTGTCTCCTTTAAAAATTATAATTTGGCAGTTGTTATGGGGTTTGAAGAAATATATTTTGTGTTCAGGCCAAGTTGAGTTCATCTGACAAATAAAATACAATTATATATCCACTCAGGATTTTCAAAAAAATCTGAAAGAAAGGCACAGTCCACAGTAGCCTATGGATCAGTCCAATATAGACCTGGGCTATGCTGCCCAATGCCACAAATAGTTATCCTTAATATGCATTAATACCCTCGACAGTCTAAGCCCTGTCTTATCTGGGGGAGTGGGGTTGTACTAAGCGACATGGAATTGTTTTAAGAAGGTTATTCAAAGCAATATTTAGCTATTTGATTTTGAATTGTAAGACCCCTTGAAGTATTACAAAAGTATAAGACAAAAACATTTTGATTAAATGTTTTCTTTGGTCTTGCTGCAATTAGCCCATACAAATTCATTGAATAACAGATTCACTACATGGAACAAAATATACAGTCGTCCGTCAAATAAATCAAAATGACTTTTTTTCTGAAGTGTCTGTCCGATATCTCAGAGAAATAAGAAAGATCAGGAAACATTTTATGTTGTTTTTTACATGTGTTTTTTGGCACTAAACAGTTCATATATACTTCTATTTATTTTTTCAACTTGTACCGTGGGACCTTCAGACGAGTCTTGATGCCTGTGGTCATCCTAGACCAAAACAACCGACATATACGTTTTTGTGAGTCTCACATTTATTTGTGGGTTCTCACCTTTCCACGGAGTGGTTATATTAGTGTGTAGCCCAAACTGTTCTGATGCTACAGACAGAAGTTTGCAGATAGGCTGTCCCAAGACGCTTGTGTGGGTCAATGATTATAACGGACAACACCATTGTGTTCTCCAGAGTCTCATCTTTCCATAGAGGGGTCATACTAGTTTGTAGGCCATTCGGACGCAACAGATGATTTCGTGAGAAGACCGATTATTGGGATGTCTCATTGTCTGACAAACATCTTTCTAGCTCTGTCACCTTTCACCGCAGACACATCCAATACACCACAGATGCATCCAATGAAAAAAAAAACAGATATCACTAGCTTAAACTGACAGATTTTTATGTTTTTTTTTTATTATGCTCATTAAATTTCCGTGGGGGCACCGACATCAAATATATATATATTTTTAAAACAGTAGTCAAGTCAACTGATGATTGGATTTATGATTGAAACCAATGACTGACCCTGGATGCAACCATGATCCTAATCCCTGTCACACCAGATACTGACTGGTTTTCTGATCCTACTTTCTTTTTAAGGTATCTGTGACCAACAGATTCATATCTGTATTCCCAGTCATGTGAAATCCATTGATGAGGGCCTTATGAATGTTTTTCAACTGACTAATTACCTTATTTGAACTGGAAAAAGCTTTGAAATTGTTGTATGTTGTGTTTAAGTTTTTGTTCAGTGTGTAAAATCAATGCAAATTGTGAATACAAGAAGCACAAAAATAATATGCAATTGTGACAAGAAAGGGTTAAAACATAATGAATGTATATTCTGTTTGGTGGGGGAAATTATTCTACAACACAGACACCTGTAGTGTTGACATTCTGCATGAATCATTTAAAGGAATAGGAGCAATTTGATGATTCTTTACTGACACCTATTGACTCTCACTAGTAACTACTGAAAACTTGCCCAAGCAATTTCTAGGTTTCACCTTGTTGGGCAGAATGTTGAACACTAGATGGAACTATTGCATCATTATTAGAAATAGATTTGCTTTTGAGTGTTCAGAGATAAAAATACTAGTTCTCCTGACTGGCATTGGAAGTGACTAGAGTCTTCAGAGGTGTAAGGATAATTAGGAGTATGAAACTAGGGTATTTGATGCAGTGCTTCTCCATTCATGTTATACTTCAATATGAAGAAAACAGTTTGAAATTAATAACTGATCTTGACATGAAGTTAGGGTTAGAGGTATGGGTAGAAAAGAGGGGTTAGTGTTTAGGACATCTTCATTCTACTGCCTGTTGATAACTTTCTCCCCGTAATCAGATGTTCTAGGTTTTTGTACAGTGTCTCTGGTTTTCCTGTCACTTTGTGTCTCAGAGCACAGTAGTACATAGCAGAGCCTGTTACTTCAGCAGAGATCTCCAGATTCACATGTTTGGCCTTTTAGTCACAATTTAGAGTGAACCCTGGTGAAATATCCACATACTCCATAACCAGTAACTGTGGTGCTGATTTGGGATATTGTCGATACCATTGAAGAGTGTTACCAGAAGTGTAGTTACAAGAGAGAATTACTCTGTCCCTTTCTGAAGCCACTTCCACAGCAGTGTAGGGTGTTAATACCTGTTCAGAACTGACACCTGTAAAACATATATTATATTTAATACTTTAAACACACATGGAAGATTGAATTAATTACAAATGCAGTGTAAAGATAAAAACTATTCAAAGTAAAAAACATGCATCCGCATTTCATGCGTTGTCATTATATTCTTTGATTTGAAAAATAAATACCTCTCAACATAATCAAAATCAGTTTAAATGAAAATGTAGTTACTTACCTATCAAGTCAAAGAAGAGTAATAGTGAACAGAACAACATTGTAGATGGCAGGATGTGTAGAATAAGCCCCAGCTGCTGATGAAAAGCACAGCATCAACTGGCTATGATCTTCATGTCTTATCTTGAGGATTCAAATCAAATAATATTTTATTGGTCACATACACATGTTTAGCAGATGTTATTGCGGGTGTAGCGAAGTGCTTGTGCTTCCAGTTCCAACAGTGCTGTAACGTTCGTTCTCCTCCTCGTCTGAGGAGGAACAAGGATCGGACCAATATGCAGCGAGGTATGAAGACATAATGAATTATTTAAAGAAAGACGAACACGAAGCACACTTGATAAATGACAAAACAACAAAACGACGTAAACAGACCTGAACTTGAGAACATATAACAATGAACGCACGAACAGGAAAGAACGAACGAAACGAGACAGTACCGTGTAGTGCTACAAACACAGACACAGCAACAATCACCCACAAACAAACAGTGTGAACAGCCTACCTAAATATGGTTCTCAATCAGAGGAAACGTAAAACACCCGCCCCTGATTGAAAACCATATCAGGCTAATTGAAAAGAACCCAACATAGAAACACATAACATAGAATGCCCACCCAGCTCACGTCCTGACCATACTAAAACAGAGACAAAATAAAGGAAATAAGGTCAGGAACGTGACAGCCACCCTCCATATTAACCCCACTGGATTAAGGGGCAGCACCGGACTGAGGGGCAGCACCGGACTGAGGGGCAGCACCGGACTGAGGGGCAGCACCGGACTGAGGGGCAGCACCGGACTGAGGGGCAGCTCCGGACTGAGGGGCAGCTCCGGACTGAGGGGCAGCTCCGGACTGAGGGGCAGCTCTGGCTGGTCATGGCTGGCTGACGGCTCTGGCTGGTCATGGCTGGCTGACGGCTCTGGCTGGTCATGGCTGGCTGACGGCTCTGGCTGGTCATGGCTGGCTGACGGCTCTGGCAGGTCATGTCTGGCGGGCGGCTCTGGCAGGTCATGTCTGGCGTGCGGCTCTGGCTGCTCCTGTCTGGCGGGCGGCTCTGGCTGCTCATGTCTGGCGGGCGGATCTGGCTGCTCCTGGTCTCTGGCTGCTCCTGTCTGGCGGGCGGCTCTGGCTGCTCCTGTCTGGCGGGCGGCTCTGGCTGCTCCTGTCTGGCGGACGGCTCTAGCGGCTCCTGTCTGGCGGACGGCTCTAGCGGCTCCTGAATGACGGACGGCTCTAGCGGCTCAGGACAGACGGGCGGCTTTGAAGGCTCAGGACAGACGGGCAGTTCAAGCGGCTCTGGGCAGACGGGCAGCGCAGGCGGCGCTTGGCAGACGTACAGCTCAGACGGCGTTGGGCAGGCAGGCAGCTCAGATAGCGCTGGGCAGACGGCAGACTCTGGCCGGCTGAGGCGTACAGTAGGCCTGGTGCGTGGTACCGGAACTGGATGTACCGGGCTAAGGACACGCACCTCAAGGCTAGTGCGGGGAGCAGCAACAGGACGCACAGGGCTCTGGAGACGCACAGGAGGCTTGGTGCGTGGTGCCGGAACAGGTGGTACCGGGCTGGAGACACGCACCATAGGGCGAGTGCGTGGAGGAGGAACAGGGCTCTGGAGACGCACTGGAAGCCTGGTGCGTGGTGTAGGCACTGGTGGTACTGGGCTGGGGAGGGGAGGTGGCGCCGGATATACCGGACCGTGCAGGCGTACTGGCTCCCTTGAGCACTGAGCCTGCCCAACCTTACCTGGTTGAATGCTCCCCATAGCCCGACCAGTGCGGGGAGGTGGAATAACCCGCACTGGGCTGTGTTGGCAAACCGGGGACACCATGCGTAAGGCTGGTGCCATGTATGCCGGCCCGAGGAGACGCACTGGAGACCAGACGCGTTGAGCCGGCTTCATGGCACCTGGCTCAATGCTCAATCTAGCCCGGCCAGTGCGGGGAGGTGGAATAACCCGCACCGGGCTAAGCACACGTACAGGAGACACCGTGCGCTTTACCGCATAACACGGTGTCTGCTCGTACTTTCGCTCTTCACGGTAAGCTCGGGGAGTTGGCACAGGTCTCCTACCTGACTTCGCCACACCCCCTTGTAGCCCCCCCCCAATAAATTTTTGGGCTTGACTCACAGGCTTCCAGCCTCGCTTCCGTGCTGCCTCCTCATACCACCGCCTCTCGGCTTTAGCTGCCTCCAGCTCTTCACGAGGGCGGCGATATTCTCCAGGTTGTGCCCAGGGTCCCTTACCGTCCAGAATTTCCTCCCATGTCCAGAAATCCTGCGATCGCTGCTGCTGCTTTTTCCCATGCTGCTTGGTCCTTGGTTGGTGGGTGATTCTGTAACGTTCGTTCTCCTCCTCTTCTGAGGAGGAACAAGGATCGGACCAATATGCAGCGAGGTATGAAGACATAATGATTTATTTAAAGAAAGACGAACACGAAGCACACTCGATAAATGACAAAACAGCAAAACGACGTAAACAGACCTGAACTTGAGAACATATAACAATGAACCAGTACCGTGTGGTGCAACAAACACAGACACAGCAACAATCACCCACAAACAAACAGTGTGAACAGCCTACCTAAATATGGTTCTCAATCAGAGGAAACGTAAAACACCTGCCCCTGATTGAGAACCATATCAGGCTAATTGAAAAGAACCCAACATAGAAACACATAACATAGAATGCCCACCCAGCTCACGTCCTGACCATACTAAACAAAGACAAAATAAAGGAAATAAGGTCAGGAACGTGACAAGTGCAGCAATATCTAACAAGTAATGTCTAACAATTTCACAACAAATACCTAATACACACAAATCTAAATAAAGGAATGGAACTAAGAATATATAAATATATGGATGAGCAATGTCAGAGCGGCATAGACTGAGATACAGTAGATAGTATAGAATACAGTATATACATATGAGTTGAGTAATGGAAGATATGTAAACATTATTAAAGTGACATTCATAGAGTTTCATACTCTAGCTCCTCCTGTTCATAATGTTGAAACAAAGATGTTTTATCTGTACATTAAACTGCATTTTACAAATAATTTATGTATTAAATGCTCCACTTAATGGTGTTGTCAAACAAAATACATCCAATGCATGCAAATCTATAACTAACTGACAGGTCTATATTCTGCTCAGTGCTGAGTCAGTGAGTTACGGTATGTGTCACTGTGGACGTCACAGCACAGCAGTACAGAGCAGAGTCTCTCACTTCTACAGAGGAGATCTCCAGATCCACCCAGGTCTTCTCTTTGTTCAGTTTAACAGTGAGGTGAGAGTATGGATGTTTAGCTCTCACTACAGTCCTAGAGGCATGGAGGATGAAGAAGAGGACTTGGGGAGCTGAACCTGGATACTGTTTATACCACAGTACACTGTATGCTGAGGAGTAGTTGCAGGAAAGCTGAACATTACTGCCCTCCTCTCCATACACTTCATGTTGGTATGGCTGGATGATCTGCTCAAAACTGTCACCTGCAAATGTGAAGAGGTGTTGGATAAATTATAAGGTAGATTGATTTGAAATAAGGAAAGATCTTGGTATTTACTTTAAAACCCAATAATACTGATAAACTATACATTAGCCTAAAAAGAATGCTTAAAAGAATGACAGGAATACAGTAATTTACTAACCTGTTGGTATACAAGGTAAAATAGTTCTGTAGTTTCTTTTTAGTAAGCCAAAACCCTGCCCTAAAATATATATATATTAACATTTAACCTTTATTTAACCAGGTAGGCCAGTTGAGAACAAGTTCTCATTTACAACTGCGACCTGGTCAAGATAAAGCAAAGCAGTGCGACAAAAACAACAACACAGAGTTACACCTAAACGTACGTACAGTCAATAACACAATAGAAAAATCTATGTACAGTGTGTGCAAATGTAGAAGAGTAGGGAGGTAAGGCAATAAATAGGCCATAGAGGCTAAATAATTACAATTTAGCATTAACACTGGAGTGATAGATGTGGAGATGATGATGTGCAAGTACACATACTGGGGTGCAAAAGAGAAAGAAGATAAATAACAATATGGGGATGAGGTAGTTAGGTGTGCTATTTACAGATTGGCTGTGTACAGGTACAGTGATCGATGTAAGCTGCTCTGACAGCTGATAAAGTTAGAGAGGGAGATATAAGTCTCCAGCTTTTGTGACTTTTGCATTTCGTTCCAGTCATTGGCAGCAGAGAACTGGAAGGAAAGGCGGCCAAAGGAAGTGTTGGCTTTGGGAATGACCAGTGAAATATACCTGCTGGAGCGTGTGCTACGGGTGGGTGTTGCTATGGTGACCAGTGAGCTGAGATAAGGCGGTGCTTTACCAAGCAAAGACTTATAGATGACCTGGAGCCAGTGGGTTTGGCGATGAATATGTAGCAAGGGCCAGCCAACGAGAGCATACAGGTCACAGTGGTGGGTAGTATAAGGGGCTTTGGTGACAAAACGGGGGCAATCAATTCACAAATGGTGTCCAGGGCACAGCTGGAGGCTGAGGGGGGTCTATAACAAGCGACAACGGTGAGAGACTTGTTTCTGGAAAGGTGGATTTTTAAAAGTAATAGCTTGAATTGTTTGGACACAGACCTGGATAGCATGACAGAACTCTGCAGACTATCTCTTCAGTAGATTGCAACTCTTGGCAGTTCTATCTTGTCAAAATATGTTATATTTGGGGATGGAAAATTCAGGATTTTTGGTGGTCTTCCTAAGCCAGGATTCAGACACGCCTAGGACATCCGGGTTGGCGGAGTATGCTAAAGCAGTGAATAAAATAAACTTAGGGAGGAGGCTTCTGATGTTAACCTCTCTGGGATATGTGGGACGCTTGCTTCCCACTTGGCCAATAGCCAGGGAAAATGTAGAGCGCCAAATAAAATAAAAAATGATATAAAATCAAACTTTCATTAAATCACACATATAAGATACCAAATTAAAGCCACACTCGTTGTGAATCCAGCCAACATGTCAGATTTCAAAAAGGCTCTTCGGCGAAAGCATAAGATGCTATTATCTGATGATAGCACAACAGTAAACAAAGAGAGAGAAGCATATTTCAACCCTTCAGGCGCAACACAAAACGCAGCAATAAAATATAAATCATGCCTTATCTTTGACTAATTTATTTTGTTGGCACTCCAATATGTCCCATAAACATCACAAATGGTCCTTTTGTTCGATTCATTCCGTCCATATATGTCCAAAATGTCCATTTATTTGGCGCGTTTGATCCAGAAAAAAACAGCTTCCAACTTGCGCAACGTCACTACAAAATATCTCAAAAATTACCTCTAAACTTTGCCAAAACATTTCAAACTACTTTTGTAATACAACTTAAGGTATTTGTAAACGTTAATAATCGATCAAATTGAAGACGGGTCTATCTGTTTTCAATACAGGATGACAACAAACTAACGATACTTTTCTAGTCTTGCGCAACTCTCAAACAGTACACATAACGTTACACTGATTCCAGGTGGCCGTTCTTCTTCATTGCACAAAGGAATAACCTCAACCTATTTCTAAAGACTGGTGACATCCAGTGGAAGCGGTAGGAACTGCAAACAGGTTGATTAGAAATCTAGTATCCCAATGAAACTCATTGAACAGACGATGACCTCAAAAAAAAAAATATCTGAATGGTTAGACCTCAGGGTTTTGCCTGCTACATAAGTTCTGTGATACTCACAGACATGATTCAAACAGTTTTAGAAACTTCCGAGTGTTTTCTATCCAAATCTACTAATAATATGCATATCTTCTATTCTGGGGATGAGTAAAAGGAAGTTGAAATTGGGCATGCTATTTATCCAAAAGTGAAAATGCTGCCCCCTATCCTAGAGGTTTTTACTGTTACAGAAGTCAACAAATGAGAGCGCCTGGGGAATGGGAGTGGTGCTTGGGGCTGCAGGGCCTGGGTTAACCTCTACATCACCAGAGAAATAGAGGAGTAGGATAAGGGTACGGCTAAAGGCTAAAGGCTATAAGAACTGGTCATCTAGTGCGTTCGGAACAGAGAGTAAAAGGAGCAGATTTCTGGGCGTGGAAGAATAGATTCAAGCTATAATGTACAGACAAGGGTATGGTACGATGTGAGTACAGTGGAGATAAACCTAGGCATTGAGTGACAATGAGAGAGGTTTTGTCTCTAGAGGCACCAGTTAAGCCAGGAGAGGTCACCGCATGTGTGGGGGTTTGGACAAAGGGGCTTTCTATATTATATTCAGTGAAATAAGACAATAATCACTAACCAAAACAGCAATAGACAAGGCATATTGACATTAGGGAGAGGCATGTGTAGCAGAGTGATCATAGGGTCCAATGAGTAGCAATAGGTGAGTCAGGGAGTCGATTCAGTAGTCGCTACTACACTAGGCGAGCTGGAGACACCGCGATTCAGACAACTAGCGGGCCGGGGCTAGCAGATGGGCCTTCGGCGACGTCGCAACGTTAGAGCGTGTTGAAACCACCTCGGACGATTATGTCGGCAGACCAGTCGTGATGGATCGGCGGGGCTCCGTGTCGGCAGTAAAGGGTTCACGCCAATTGGCGAAAGAGGTATTGTAGCCCAATAATTAGCTGGTGGACCTCTTCGGCTAGCCGGGAGATGGGCCTAGCTCAAGGCTAGCTCAAGGCTAACTGGTGCTTGCTTAGAGACAGAGACGTTAGCCAGGAGTAGCCACTCGGATTGCAGCTAACTAGCTGCGATGATCCGGTGTAACGTTTCAGAGCTTGCGGTAGGAATCCGGAGATGTGGTAGAGAAAAAGCAGTCCGATATGCTCTGGGTTGATATCGCACTGTGCAGACTGGCAGGTATTGACCGAGCTGAGGCTGGCTGGTGTCTGAGTTAACGGTGATGACCGCTAGCAGTGGCTAACTCACTACTAGCTAGTAGCTAGTTAATTGGCTAGCCTCTGATGGGGTTCCAGTTCTAAAGTATAAAAATAGCTGATCCGTACCACATTGGGTGAGGCGGATTGCAGGAGAGTATATTCAGTCCGTAGATGGAAAGTGAGATTAAAATATTTACAAAGTATAAACGGAAAAAAATGAGGAAAACGATATTTACACGGGACTGGACAAGACAAAACACACGTCCGACTGCTACGCCATCTTGGAACATTATGCATAAGATGAGTTTATCATGAGCTGTCAGGTTTTTGTACAATGTTTCCCGGGTTTCCTGTCACTGTGGACTGCAAGGAGCAATAGTACAGAGCGGTGTATTTTACATCAGCAGAAGAGATCTCCAGATCCACACAGGTTCTATCCTTCTTCAGCTTAATAGACAGTTGTGGGTATGGAGGAGTAGCGTTCACTACAAGTGGAATTGTAGTGTCTGTGAGGAGGAGAAAGAGGAACTTGGTTGCTGATCCAGGGTACTGTCTGTACCACAGCAGAATATCTGCTTTTACTGTATAGTTACAGGATATCTTAACTCTGCTACCCTCTAAATAATACTCCTCAGGACTGGTTGGAGTAATATTATCCTCTAAAGTATCAACTACAAGGGCTGAAATCAGTAGAATTTAACAGAGTAGCATCATGTTCTATATTACAGATCAGACAAGAATGTGTTATTTAGAAAACAGCAAAGCCAAAACACTGCTGTGACTTTGAAATGATAAGTAGGCATATACAATGTTGCTCCTCCTCTTTACATAGGTTTTTAAACACACCCGCCAGGTTTCCTGTCAAAAAGAAAAACATTGAGATGTACCATCTCCTGTAGGTCATGTCATGTACATATAGAATGTGTCAGGTTAGGTTTTTGTACAGCATTTGTAGGTTTCCTTTCACTGTGGGCGTCAGTGCACAGTAGTACATAGCAGAGTCTTTCTCTTTAGCAGAGGAGATCTCCAGATCCACACGGTTCTTCTCATAATTCAGTTTGACTGACAGTCGAGGATCCAGACCTGGAGCCCGTGATGGAGACCCGACACCATGCAGGATAAGCAGGATATACTGAGGAGCTGATCCAGGGTCCTGGAGATACCATTGAAGAGAGACTGCAGATCAGTAGGTGCATGTAAGTGTAATATTGCTACCTGCTGAAGCATTACACCTCCTCTCTGATTGGCTTAACTTCTTTGATATAGGGGGCAGCATTTTCACTTTTGGATGAATTGCGTGCCCATTGTGAACTGCCTCCTACTCTGTCCCAGATACTAATATATGCATATTATTATTACTATTGGATATAAAACACTCTGAAGTTTCTAAATCTGTTTTAATGATGTCTGTGAGTATAACAGAACTCATATGGCAGGCAAAAACCTGAGAAAAAATCCAAACAGGAAGTGAGAAATCTGAGACTGATCGATGTTAATGGTCTGACCATTCCTGTAACCTGCAAGAGATGCAAAATATGTTATTCTTCTATTTTTACTCTGTTATAGATCTATTTTCAATGCATTAACACTTTAGATTCAAAATAACACCAATAAAATGTACTCATTGGAGTAGTTTACTTACATGCAAGACTAAAAGCTAAATAAATGTGGGGATTGACTTTATGGCTGAAACTGGAACTTGAAATGATAACAAAAGATTGGTGTATACTAAAAAAACATCCTCCTCCTTCTAGTTCTGAATGGACCATCTCTTCTTAAACCTTTGAAGCCCCACCCCAGAATACAGAGAGTTGTCACATCCTCAAAATGCAGGGCTGCAGTGATTTATGATTATCTTAGTCTCTCTCTATTGGATATTTGATAAAACTGTGTTATTTATCTCTTGTATTTTCTTGATTTTAGGACAACAGAGTTGCTTGATGCAAGATCTGCAATATGTTAATTTATTCAACATGGGGCGTTCATTCATTCACAGCTTATGTTGTTTTCCTATTTAAATCTACAATCTAAAGTATAAATCAGCAACACAATCAGATAGCTTTAACGTGTTTCTATCAATTTTCCATAATTTCTTTTTTTATATATTTTATTATTGTTCATTGAAAATCCAACATTTTTCATTTTCAGTGTATTTGTGTTTTGTCTATACAAGGTATTGATGAAATTCAAAATGAGCTTGATAGCTTTTTACACTGTTTTTTTGTTCAGGTTTTGGGACAGTGTGTGAAGGTTTCCTGTCCTGGCTGCAGGGCACAGTAGTACAGAGCAGAGTCTGTCACTACAGCAGAGGAGATCTCCATATCCACACGGGTTCTCTCATTGTTCAATTTAACAGACAGTCAGGGGTCTTCAGGTTTACCTTTCACTACAGAGGAGTTTGCGGTAACTCCAGTGAAAAGAAGGATGATGGGAGATGATCCAGGGTATTGATGATACCACTGGAGAGTACTGCCACCTGGAAAACATTTATGAAAACAAGTATTATTATCAGGAAATTATCATAAAATTCACAATTTTATTCAGTGTTTTAAAAATTGACAAAAGATCCTCCATTTTCAAGTACGTACATTGGATATGTGATTGGATATGAAGAATAGTATCAAAATCATCCACTAGTGCAAATATTGAAATGGATCCTAGTAACATGCTGGTAAGTATTATTTAACATGGTGAAAAGAGTGAACACAAGTAGAGTTATGACAGAATGACTCCCCTGGTTTCTCACTGTCAGCTATAAACGGCATTTCCTTTCCTCTGCCTCAATTATATAACACCTCCCATTGACTTACATAACGGCACACAACACAAAATACTGTAGACACGCACCCACGTGCACACAGTGTTTTTGTAAGGGGGCTATATATCCTGTTGTCACATTGGGCCTCAGAGCACAGTAGTACACAGCAGAGTCAGACAGTTGCAACCTCTGGATCATCAAGGGGACTGATTGTGTCTTGGTATTTAGACTTGCATTGAATCTCTCCTTGAACCCTGCAGTATTGTCTCCAGATCCAGTAGAAAAACGGCTCAGCATATGTTTAGGGAAGTCATTTGCTTAGTGTTTGTACCAATGGAGATATGCAATATAATTAGCACTAGTGGTGTTATATTGACAACTCAGTGTTACCAGTCCTCCTGTAGTAATCACACTTCCTGGTTGCTGTGGGACATGGTCTCCTGTGCACTCTGGGGGGACTGGAGATGATCACACAAGCAGCAAACTAGAGGGTTCTCTATAGGGAGATAAATAACTAGGCAGTCAGCACAAATGGTGATAACTCTGAATAAGGCTCACTTACAGTATGTGGCAGCTGAGGGAAAATAATCATCTACCTTCACCAATAAATCCCAGATAACATACCCAATAGATCAACAAAAAGACAAGCATGGCTAATTTACCGCAATGACTTCAAAGAGCGCAGGCCATCTTGCCATGAAGTCCTCTACCATGGGTGCATCACGGACAACTTCCTTTTGAACTTCACTGTCTCTCTGTTGTTTATTTTCTTCACATCGGACAGTAGAGCTTTCCGCATGTCCTTGAGGCTCTCTTCTGTTTCTCCTGAGGGATATGTGGGGCAAAAGTTCACTTCTGCTCTCTTTGTCTTTTTAACACCATAGCCTGCGCTTGACTTCCCTGCAGGTTTGTGCTTTAAGGAGTTTATCCTGATGAGGACAGGGGGTGCTGTTTTCACTTTTGGGGAAAAACGTGCCCAATTTAAACGGCCTCGTACTCAATTCTTGCTCGTACATTATGCATATTATTATTACTATTGGATAGAAAACACTCTCTAGTTTCTAAAACCGTTTGAATTTTGTCTGTGGGTAAAACAGAACTCATTTGGCAGCACACTTTGTGACCAGGAAGTGGAAAGTCTGAAATCTATGTTCTGTTCAAGTGACTGCCTATAAATGAGCATGATACGTATGACTATACGTGCACGTCATACACCTTCACCCGGATGTCAAGAGGAAGTGAGAGGAAAAATGAGTTGATTATCTCTGTCTGACGTTGAATAAGCCCTCTTGGAACAACGTGTTCCTCATTTTCTGTTTTCTGCAAGGCGCGTGTTGGGACCTGTTATTGCCTACTGGAAAGCTGTCGTTATGGGCGAATATGATCTCCGGCTTTGATTTTATTTGATACATGTTACAATATCATCCTAAAGTATGTTTTTTCAATATAGTTTCATTAGATTATTGAAATTTATTCGGAACGTTAGGCGTGTTGCGTTGTTTGACTTTGTTGACGTTGGAGAGCTTAGCGCCGCATGGCCAGTGTGCTTGCTAATTCAAGAGGGAAAACGAACGTTCTGAATCCAAACAAAGACGGTTCTGGACAAAGGACCCCTTGTACAACATTCTGATAGAAGATCAGCAAAAGTAGGAACCATTTTGTGATGCTATTTCATATATATCTGTCGAACTGTGTACTAGTAGCTTTGCGCTCAGGTTTTGGTTATTCCCTTACCATAACTAAGTCTTATGTCGTAATGAAGATATTTTTAGAATTCTAACACTGCGATTGCATTAAGAACTAATGGATCTATCGTTTCCTATACAACATGTATTTTTTTGTAATGTTTATGAATAGCTATTTGGTCAGAATAGGTGAGAGTCTAATAGAAATATCCGCACATTCTGGGAAAAAGATGCTACGTTAGCACGTTATGCTACGTTATGCTACGTTGTATAACCACGGATTTCAGCTCTAAATATGCACATTTTCGAACAAAACATAAGTGTACGTATAACCTGATGTTATAGGACTGTCATCTGAGGAAGGTTTATGAAGGTTAGTGAAATTTAATATCTTTTGCTGGTTTATTCGCGAACGCTAACGTGCCTATTGCTATCGCTAACGTGCCTTGATGAATGAATGCGGTAGTGTGGTAGGCTATTGTAGTAAGCTAATATAATGCTATATTGTGTTTTCGCTGTAAAACACTTAAGAAATCAGAAATATTGGCTGTATTCACAAGATCTTTGTCTTTCATTTGCTATACACCATGTATTTTTCAGAAATGTTTTATGATGAGTATTTCGGTATGTCACGTTGGTGTCTGTAATTATTCTGGCTGCTTTCGGTGCAATTTCTGATTGTAGCCGCAATGTAAACTATGATTTATACCTGAAATATGCACATTTTTCGAACAAAACATAGATTTATTGTATAACATGTTATAAGACTGTCATCTGATGAAGTTGTTTCTTGGTTTCTTTGGTTTGTTCTAGGTTAGTTTGGTTGATTTTGTGCATGCTACCTGTGCTGTGAAAAATGTCTGTGCTTTTTTCTATTTGTTGGTGAGCTAACATAAATATATATTGTGTTTTCCCTGTAATACATTAAAAAAAAATCGGACATGTTGGCTGGATTCACAAGATGTGTATCTTTCATTAGCTGTATTGGACTTGTTAATGTGTGAAAGTTAAATATTTCAAAAAAATATATTTTGAATTTCGCGCTCTGCCTTTTCAGTGGAATGTGGGAGGAGGTCCGCCTGCGGAACCCCAGAGTCAGACAGGTTATCGTCACCTCTGGACATCCCAGTCTTCTCAGGCGAGTGCGATAGTTTGCCAGTTTGTATTTCAAACTGGTTTTCCATCCTCCACATACAGTGAAGGAATACTTCTCATTCAGATTTTTAGTAACCTCTGTTGAGTGGACTTTACTTTGGTGCACAATTTTTTATTTATTTATTTTATTTCACCTTTATTTAACCAGGTAGGCTAGTTGAGAACAAGTTCTCATTTGCAACTGCGACCTGGCCAAGATAAAGCATAGCAGTGTGAACAGACAACACAATTAAGGCATTCCAGGTCTTAAATGTGCATGGACAGTCAATGTATGTACAGTATTGTCACGGCTTCAATAAGTAGTGAGTGCAGGAGTCAGGCGCAGAGAGCAGGGTAGTTCAAAAGATGTGGATCTTTAATATTCCAACACAACCAGAGAGACGGTCACGCCACAGACACAAGGGCGCGTAAAGTCCCAGTCCAACAAACAGGACGAAACTGAGCAGGAACAGACACCACAAGAATAATCAAACACCACAAACAGAAAAACAAGCCCGCACAAAAGCCGGCGGGCCAACTGGGTTTAAATAGCCCACAACCAAACCTAAACACGAAACAGGTGCAACAAATCAGACACAACTAAATGAAACAGAAAAGGGGATCGGTGGCAGCTAGTAGGCCGGCGACGACGACCACCGAGCGCCGCCCGAACAGGAAGAGGCACCATCTTCGGCGGGATTCGTGACAAGTATATAGCCTTTGAATGTGTAGACAAAGCAGCACAAATGTAGTAGGCAAACATCATGGACCTGTAAATATACATTTTATTCATTGAAATTATACTTTTTTTCATTAGGAAATGTTTGATTCAATGATCTATTGATTTATGCATGCATCCACTCATATGCACATAAGTTGAATTATTTTTATTTTTGTCAAATAATTTTATATGTATTGATGAATGGACACCCATAATATAAAGTAATACTGTTCAACTGATAAAATGAACTCCACATCCCATTTCAATAAGTCTATGTCACCTTTGCACCACGTTTTACAACATGGAGGCAGCCATGGGCAAACTGTTAAACTGCATGAAATCACTAATCTCATAGGAATAGGTGTATAATCATTAGATCTCAAATATGTAATGAAAATCTTTTTTTAAATGTGTTTTCATGCAAATACATGAACTTAAAAAAAAAAAATACTTTCACCTTACAAGAAAAGAAATTGCAGTACTAAATGCTACTGCAAAGTGATTGCAGACGATGTCGTGCACAAGCATCAAAGTATTAGTTAGTTAGCAAGTTAGCTAGCATTTTAGCTAGCTCAAGCGGTGTGCTCTCTTCAGCAAACCTTAATTAGTTCTTGGCTTGGTAAATTCAAAGTTCTTGAACAATACGTAAATATCATGGTGTTTCGCCAACTAACTTCTTGCAAAATGTTAATCTTGACCTAGTCCTGTTTTACTGTTCATAGAAGCTAGCTAGCATCATCGTCGTTTACCTTTAGCTGCCATGCCAATATGTTTCAGACTCGAGCACAAAATGAGGATATGGAGCAATCACTAATAACGTTACTGCTTACAATTCTGACTACAACCACACAGACAAATGTTGAATAAAATCAATCACTTTGCTTACCTTGACCAAGATATAGGTACTGTCGTCTCCGCTAACACGCCAGCGTTCTTTCTGGAAGATTCTTCTCTCGTGCGGTTTGAATTGTTCCTCACTACTCGTCATGAATTAACTTTATTGGTTCATACTCCCCTTACATTATTCAAACTAGTAGATCTGATTTTGCTTCGTGTTGCATTGATTGTAAGTAATGAAATTGCGTTGAGAGGAGAAACAAGACATGTTTTCGTAAATCTGACAGCCCACCCTGTTCCGTTTTTTCAGTGTACCTTCAGGTTATGCTAAAACCCTACACCCCAACCGGAACAACCACAGTTCTCTTGACCATCAAACCCATACAGGAGGGAAGCTCCCACTCAGCCCAGTCCAAGCTCTTCTCTGTCCTGGCAAACCAATGGTGGAACCAGCTTCCCCCTAAAGCTAGGACAGCAGAGTCCCTGCCCATCTTCCGAAAACATCTGAAACCCTACCTCGTCAAACAGTGTACTAAATAATCCTCCTCCTCACATCCTCCTCAGATCTATTCAGACTCAGGTTCTAGGGGTCTCAGACTCAGGTTCTCTGTGTTCATATTGTCAAGATCAGATTTTGTACAGTGTTTGAGGTTTCCTGTCACTGTAGGCTTCAGAGGACCGTAGTACAGAGCAGAGTCTGTCACTTCAGCAGAGGAGAACTTCAGATCCACAAGGTTGTCCTCTTTTTCATGTGTGAGGGTCCATTTTGTACTATCAGTGTTGGTTATGATCCCAGAGTAGTCCACTATGAGGAACTGTGGAGAGGATCCAGGGTGCTGGAGGTACCATAACATCCACTACATTTCTGTCTGGACTAATTATGTCTTCAACACTTGTACCTGTAAAAAAAGAAAAACATGGATTACTGAGTCAATGTAGACAGTGTTCAGTATATCCACACTTGGTGTTTCAAAGTGTTTTACCACTTCATATTGATAATACCATATTGTAATGAATACTGGACAGTGTACATTCTGTTAGTACATATTCAGTTAATGGAGAGTGAATTCTTACCTACAAGTGCACAAAAACAAGACTGAATAGAGCAGCATCATAGCCACTGGGTGTTAGACAAAGACTTCTCTGTAGAATTATATTCTCTTGGAACATTCACTCTCTGGGTGAATCAGTTCCACTCATTACATGTTATGTGTAACAGTATGTTCCTCCTCTTGACACATAAGAATGGGTGCATGTTGACTCCACTTGAAGGCACTACTGTCAAATGAAACCTGGAACTACAGAGTAGAAATACTCTCTCAGGCGATGTTAGGTTTTTGTACAGTGTTTCTGGGTTTCCTGTCACTGTGGGCGTCAGAGCACAGTAGAACAGAGCAGAGTCTGTTACTTCAGCAGAGGAGATCTCCAGATCAACACGGGTCTTCTCTTTGTTCAGTTTACCAGAGAAGCGAGAGTCAAGAGAATCAGCTCTCTGTCCAGTCCCAGTGTAGTGCGGGATGAGCAGAAGATATTGGGGAGCTGATCCAGGAAACTGTTTATACCATAGTAGATTGTTTGCTGAGGAATAGTTGCATGAAAGAAGAACATTACTACCCACTTCTGCATACACTTCATGTTGGTTTGGCTCTATTGTCTGCTCATAGGTGTCACCTGCAAATGGGAAGAGATGAACATTGAGTAATATTTTTATATATTTTTTTATTTATCGTTGTAATTTTCAAAACAGAAAACATGACACTACTTTGAAACCCATAACTTACCTATTACTGAGAACATAATAATTGACCAGATGAACAACATGGCTGGGGTTGGAAGTCAAACTGACTAATAGCACAACAAAACCTGAATACTCCAAACCAACTTCATCTGCAAGGTTTTCTGTTGATCATTCCTGCTTAGTTTACCTACAAGCTCCACCCCAAAGTGCAGTTGCTCTAAAGATGCTCAATGTCTCTTCTTCTCTCCACTTCTCTCCTGCCCTCTCCTCTCATTTGTCCTCTCTTCAGTGATACTGCATCTCTCATTCCCACTGGGTAGTGTAGAAGGTAGACTCCCTCCATTTTACTGTATGAATCCCATATGAAAGGATTCTGTACAGTGAATCTGGGGTTCCTGTCACTGTGGCCGTCAGGGTGTAGTACTATAGTACAGAGCAGAGTATGTCACTTCAGCAGAGGAGATCCCCAGATCCACACGGGTTCTCTCTTCATTCAGATTAACAGACAGTCTAAAGTCTTTTGGATCACCTCTCACCTTATATGGATTATTGTTAGTTGTTACAAGATAAAGGAATTAGAGACCTGATCCAGAGTACTGTCTGTACCACAGCAGACTATCTGCCTTCACTGTATAGTTACAGGAAAGCATAAGCAGTCACTTCTCTCTTCGACTGAGTAACACGGTCTGCTGCTCTGCATTCTGGAAACAAAGAAGAATGCCTTGGGACTTTAAGGTTCTATATGACATTTTTGTGAAAAATATGTTAGTCACATCACATCTAATTGATATTTGTATGGTTCTTCATGGTCTGTGTAGTCAGATTTTTGAATAAATTAATTTTAAGTGAAAAAAATTTTAAACTAGGATGATCTATCTGCATTAACCCATTTCAACTTGTTGCCATAAGGTTCTATCTGCAAATCAAACACAAGCCTGAGCAAATAAAGACAGACCAATCAGAACACGTCTTTGCCATCTCTCTCTAAGTATGGTCTAAGCTGATCTGGCCAGCAATAATGGCATGCAAGCAAAATAACAACACTGTCAGAAGTCTTGAAGTAACTTATGTTGTCACATGGTTGTTCAGTGATGATAGTAATTTGCCTGATGATCATAATACATTTCCTAATGTATTTGATGAGGTGTTACTACTCTATCTTGGTCAAATAGTATTATCATATTATTTATGTATTCAAATAGCTACAGTTTTTTTAACTGAACATGTCTAATTCAGAAGTGTCAGATAGAACCAAGATTGACATTTCAGAGGAGTAAGGTTATGTCTGTAATTGCAACACCCTAAACAAACTATCACAGTCAATGTCCCATAATTATCATAGGATACAAAGAGCAAGACAAACTGTTACAATATAGAAATGGGTGTGCTCGCTTGATTCCTGTCTTAGTGGCAGCAGGCCTAGACCATGCAGAACAGAACAGAGGGCATGAGCAAATACTGTAAACAAGTCATTTTAGAGTTGAAAGCAACACTTACTTGATAATGTGGCCCTCTTGTGGTTGATGCTGGATTTTCCATTACTATGTACACAATACTGAAAATTACTTTTTTCTTAATTCATCTAAGTAACACTACTAGGCCAACTCTAAAAATTAATTAAAATTAAAATTAAACAATGGTCTATTTTCTAATCTATGACATTTTGTAATGGCATTTTAATGTCTCGTATGTCTACATTTACAACCTGGTCTCAGAGCATTTTGTATTATCCCGTAAGTAAAGCCGAACCAGTCCATTTCGTATGATATGTTACATTTCAAATGCTATGTACTCATTTGTGGATGTCAATTTGAAAACATACAATATGTTATTAATTTGCAAATTGTACAATATGTTATGAATTTGCAATATGAATGATATGTTACGAATTCCAATGTGTTGTGGCTGATGTTAGCTACAGTAGGTGACTAGGTGGCTAACACCAACGTCAGCTAGCTGGCTAATGTTAGCTAGATTAGGGGTTAGGGTTAGGAGTTAGGTTAAAGGGTTAAGGTTAGGATTAGGGGAGTGGTTATCTGAAAGGGTTAAGGATTTGGCTTAAGTAACCTTCTGTCTTAAGTAACCATAACAAACATAACATGTCATGCTAATTTGAGTGTCCCGGATTTACATTTACTATGTTACTTCTAGTCTATGGGACAAAAAGGACATTTAGAGCTAAATTGGAAGAGGTAACTTTATTGGCATAAAAAATGACTTACACTACAATCATCACCATCATCACTATGAATATCATCATCTGCTACCACTAGTCTTGGTAGTATCAAGGAGGTAGTGTGACAGTTACTGTGTCAATTTCAAAGTGGTGTTGAATACTGTACAAACAGGTGTATTGTCATTGTGTAGCTCAGTATGTTTTTGTAAAGGGGTTGTATATCCTGTTGTCACAGTGGGCTTCAGAGCACAGTAGTACACAGCAGAGTCAGACAGCTGCAACCTCTGGATCGTCAAGGGGACTGACTTGGAGTTGGCATCTAGATCGGCATGAAATCTCTCCTTGAACTCAGTAGCATTGCCCCCAGTTCCAAATTTGAACCGCATAAGTATATACTTGGGGAAGTCGTTTGCTCCCTGTTTGTACCAGAATAGATATGGACTTGGATCGTCTGTTTCATAATGACAGGCAAGTGTTATTTGTCCTCCTTCAGTAGCCGTCACAACTCCTTTTGTCTGTAACACTCTGTCTCCTCTGCATTCTGGAGAGAAATGATATACGTTGAAAAAATTAAGGCTTTTTGATGATTTATACCCATTAAATCATTGGGAGCATATAAAGTGAGCAACTTTCTCCAGTTTTCATGACAATATAAAGGGATAATTAAAGCAATGGCAGTAAGCAAATCAAAAAATGTATCATACCCCAACAAAATGCAGAAAGAATCAGAATATTCTTCAGCCAAGATTCCATGTCTTAAGATATGTAGGTAAGGAGAGAGCAAACACACTTGTATGTGTCAAAAGCTTTTGAAACCACTTCTTTAACTCTGCCTTAGGAAGCATTGAGGAGGAGCTTCCACTAGGCTCTCTAAGAGTCTTTTATCACACTATCAAATCGTTTTTGTAATGAGGCTGTATATCCTGTTGTCACTGTGGGCCTAAGAGCACAGTAGTACACAGCAGAGTCAGACAGCTGCAACCTCTGGATCATCAAGGGGACTAACTTGGAGTCTGCATCGAGATGGGCATCAAATCTATCCTTGAACTCATTGGCATTTTTACTTCCAAAAGAAAAACGTCCGAGCATGAACTTTGTGAAGCCATTTAATTCATGCTTGTACCAGAACAGGTTGAGATTTCTAGTATCATCTGCATCAAATTGGCAGCCCATTGTGACCTGTTCTCCCTCAGTAGCGATCACTGTTGATAACTTTCTCCCTGTAATCAGATGTTATAGGTTTTTGTACAGTGTCTCTGGGTTTCCTGTCACAGTGGGCCTCAGAGCACAGTAGTACACAGCAGAGTCAGACAGCTGCAACCTCTGGATTGTCAAGGGGACTGATTTTGATTCTGATTTAAATGTAGTTAAATTGAGATGGGCATCGAATCTCCCCTGGAATTCAATGGCATTATCTGATCCGAAAGTCGCCCGTTTCAGCATATACTTTGGGAAGTCATTAGCTCCCTGCTTGTACCAGAACAGGTATGCATTTGTATCCACAGTATCAAATTGACAGTCCAGTGTGACCTGTTCTCCCTCAGTAGCAATCACATCTCCTGGTGGCTGAATGACTGAGTCTTCTCCTCTGCATTCTGGAAAATAATGTAATACACATGTGTATTAGGAGGAAAATCATGTAGCAACATGATTGAGGAAATAAAAAGTATGAACTTTGGTTGTATTGTAGTGAGAAATATATGTTTGATAAAAGAAAGGAATGAGAGCAAAGGCAGAAAACAAATCATTAAAATAATTTTATAATACCATAACAAAATGCAGCAAGAATCAGTAAATGACATCGCCAGGGTCCCATGTCTGCTACTGTGAGATCAGTGGGAGAAGAGTAATACCACTCTGATGTAACTAGGCAATGATGAGATTATGAAATCCTTGTCTCCTCCTCTTTCTGTGTATCGTCAGCTTTTGAAATTGTCTGAACACTCTAACCTGAGTTGTTGTTCAGTGTCTGAATCTCTTGTTGTCACTGTGGGTATCAGAGCACAGTAGTACACAGCAGAGTCAGACAGCTGCAACCTCTGGATCGTTAAGGGGACAGAGCTAGATGTGAAATTCAACCTGGAATCCAAACTCTCTTTGAACGTATCACTATTGCTCACAGTAACATATCCACTGCTGGTCAACAGCCTCTTCACCTTTGCAATCTGAAAAAGTAGTTCTATTAGTTTAACTTATAATTTTTTATAAAAATTAATAGGCTAAGATTCAGACAAAAAGAATAGGCACTATCTTTCACGCCCTCCAGGTGTCGCCCATTTTCCCCACTTGTCCTCTGGGTATTAATACCTGTGTTTTCTGTCCGTCTGTGCCAGTTTGTCTTGTTTGTCAAGCTTACCAGCATTGTCCTGTCAGCTCCTGTCTTTTCCCAGTCTCTGTTTTTCTCATCATCAGGGTTTTTGACCCTTGCCTTTCCTGACCCTGTACCCGCCCGCCTGACCACTCAGCCTGTCCCTGACCCTGAGCCTGCCTGCCGTCCTGTACCTTGCTCCTACTCTGGATTATCGGTCCCGTGTAGCTCAGTTGGTAGAGCATGGCGCTTGCAACGCCAGGGATGTGGGTTCAATTCCCACGGGGGGACCAGGATGAATATGTATGAACTTTCCAATGTGTAATGTGTAAGTCGCTCTGGATAAGAGCGTCTGCTAAATGACTTAAATGTAATGTAAATGTAATTATCGACCCCTGCCTGCCTTGACCTGTCATTTGCTTGCCCCTGTTGTTACAATAAACTTTGTTACTTCACACGGTCTGCACTTAGGTCTCACCTTGATCCCTGATACTATACTGTACCAAAATAGCATGCAGCCAGGATAAGTAAAGTATTCCTAAGCCAATCTACCATTATGATTAATGTATACAGTAAGAATATACTGACCACGTTTACTCCACACACAAAGCTCTCCCCCGCCCTCCATTTGGCAAATCTGACCATAATTATATCCCCCTGATTCCTGCTTACAAGCATAAACTAAAGCAGGAAGTACTCAGTGACTCAGTCAATAAAAAAGTGGTCAGATGAAGCAGATGCTAAGCTGCAGGACTGTTTTGCTAGCACAGACTGGAATATTTTCTAGGATTCTTCCGATGGCATTGAGGAGTACACCACATCAGTCACTGGCTTCATAAATAAAGACGTTGATGACGTCGTCCCCACAGTGACCGTACGTATATACCCCAAGCAGAGGCCATGGATTACAGGCAACATCCGCACTGAGTTAAAGGGTAGAGCTGGACACTAACCCGGAAGCTTATAAGAAATCCCGCTATGCCTTCTGACGAACCGTCAAACAGGCAAAGCATCAATACAGGACTAAGATTGAATCGTACTACACCGGTTCTGACGCGCGTCGGATGTGGCAGGACTTCCAAACTAATACAGACTACAAAGGGAAGCACAGCCACGAGCTGCCCAGTGACACAAGCCTGCCAGACAAGCTAAATTAATTCTATGCTCGCTTCGAGGCAAGTTACACTGAAACATGCATGAGAGCATCAGCTGTTCCGGACGACTGTGTGATCACACTCGCCGTAGCCGATGTGAGTAAGACCTTTAACCTCTAACGAGCCTCTACCCCGGGTCCGGGATCACCCCCCATCCCCCCACACACTGATTAGCATAGCTAGCATAGCTTCACAAGTAGATAGTAGCATCTAAATATCATTAAATCACAAGTCCAAGACACCAGATGAAAGATACAGATCTTGTGAATAAAGCCACCATTTCAGATTTTTAAAATGTTTTACAGGGAAGACAAAATATGTAAATCTATTAGCTAAACACGTTAGCAAAATACACAATTTCTTTGTCCACCATTTTTTCTCTCCACCAGTAGCTATCACCAATTCGGCTAAACTAAGATATTGATAGCCAATAACCTATAAAAAACCTCTTCAGATGACAGTCTGATAACATATTTATGGTATAGGATAGGTTTTGTTAGAAAAAAGTGCATATTTCAGGTAGAAATCACAGTTTACAATTGCACCGACCATCACAAGACGACTAGAATTACTATAGAGAGCAACGTGTATGACCAATTTACTCTTAATAAAACATTTCATAAGAATAGACAAAGCATAGCAATGGAAAGACCCAGATCTTGTGATTCCAGACAATATTTCAGATTTTCTAAGCGTTTTACAGCGAAAACACAATAAATCGATAAGTTAGCATACCACATGTGAAAACGTTACCAGAGCATCGATTCCAGCCAAAGAGCGCTATAACGTAATCACCGCCAAAATATATTAATTTTTTCACTAACCTTCTCAGAATTCTTCCGATGACACTCCTGTAACATCATTTTACAACATACATATACAGTTTGTTCGAAAAGGTGCATATTTAGCCATACAAAACCGTGGTTACACAATGAAAATACTAGGAAATCAAGCCTCAAAATGTCTGACGTCATCTATCAGAGTGATCTAGTTTAATTGAAAGCTAATCATATACTTGACTAAAAAATACAGGGTTGACAGGAATCGAAAGACAAATTAGTTCTTAATGCAACCGCTGACTTACATTTTTAAAATTATCCTTACTTTTCAATACAGGGTTCGCCAAGTGACGCGATAACAAACAAAATGGCGAAATATGCGTTTAAAATATTTCGACAGAACAACGATTTATCATATTAAATATTGCTTACTTTGAGCTGTTCTTCCATCAGATTCTTGGGCAATGTATCCTTTCTATGTTGTAATCTTCTTTTGGTCGATAGATGTCCTCTGTCCTTCGAAATGTCCACTAACAACGACCGAGACCCCGAAACGTTCCCAAAGCTAGAAAGTGCACGACAAATAAATTCCTCAGAATCGCACTAAACGGATATAAATTGCTATAAAACGGTTCAAATTAACTACATTATGATGTTTTTAACAACTATAACGACTGAAAACATGACCGGAGAAATATCACTCTCTAAAAAACGATTTGGAAGGAGGCAGGTCTGATGTCCATTTTGCGCATGACGCATGCAGGGAGAGAGCGGTACTTCTACGTTTTCGTGTTTTATAGTGGCTGTGATTGTGCAATAGACTCCATTCAAAACGTGATGACGTACAGACACCCAGAGGAAGACGTAGGCAGTGTCGGTTTCTTCATAGCATTCACTGTCGCCTTAAAAACAGACTCCAGATCAGGGGTAAAAATTTCTGAAATCTGACCCCTGTCATGAAAAGTGCTGTAGATATTGTTCTGTACCACTCAGAGACAAAATTCCAACGGCTATAGAAACTAGAAAGTGTTTTCTATCCAATAATAACAATAATATGCATATTGTACAATCAAGAATTTAGCACGAGGCAGTTTAATTTGGAGACCCAAATATGCTAATGCGGAACAGCACCCCCTATAGTTCCAAGAAGTTAAACAGGTCAACATTCACAAGGCGGCAGGACCAGACGGATTACCAGGATGTGTACTCCGAGCATGCGCTGACCAACTGGTAAGTGTCTCCACTGACATTTTCAACCTGTCCCTGACTGAGTCTGTAATACCAACATGTTTCAAGCAGACAACCATAGTCCCTGTGCCCAAGAACACTAAGGGAATCTACCTATCCTGAAGACATATTTCAGTTGAATACATTCAGTTGGACAACTGACTAGGTATCCACCTTTCCCTTTCCTTTAAATGACTACGACCCATAGCACTCACATCTGTAGCCATGGTGCTTTGAAATAATGGTCATGTCTCACATCAACACCATTATCACAGAAAACCTAGACCCACTCCAATTTGCATACCGCCCCAACAGATCCACAGTTGATGCAATCTCTATTGCACTCAACACTGCCCTTTCCCACCTGGACGAAAGGAACACCTATGTGAGAATGCTATTCATTGACTACAGCTCAGCGTTCAACACCATAGTGCCCTCAAAGCTAATCACTAAGCTAAGGACCCTGGGACAAAACACCTCCCTCTGCAAGTAGATCCTGGACTTCCTGACGGGCCGTCCCCAGGTAGTAAGGGTAGGTAACAACACACCCGCCACGCTGATCCTCAACATGGGGGCCCCTCAGGGGTGTATGCTCAGTCCCCTCCTGTACTCCCTGTTCACTCATGACTGCATGGCCAGGCACGACTCCTACACCATCATCAAGTTTGCCGATAACACAACAGTGGTAGGCCTGATTACCAACAACGATGAGATAGCCTACAGGGAGGAGGTCAGGGACCTGGCCGTGTGGTGCCAGGACACCAACCTCTCCCTCAACAAGATCAAGACAAAGGAGATGATTGTGGACTACAGGAAAAGGAGGATCGAGCACGCCCCCATTTTCATTTACGGCCACAAACCGCAAGACACTAGAGAGGGTAATACGTACGGCCCAGTACATAGCTGGGGCCAAGCTTGCTGCCATCCAGGACCTCTATACCAGGCGGTGTCAGAGGAAGGCCCTAAAAATTGTCATAGACTCCAGCCACTGTTACGCCCTGACCTTAGAGATCCTTTTTATGTCTCTATTTGGTTTGGTCAGGGTGTGATTTGGGGTGGGTATTCTATGTTCTATTATTTGTATTTCTATGTTTTGGCCGGGTAGGGTTCTCAATCAGGGACAGCTATCTATCGTTGTCTCTGATTGAGAACCATACTTAGGTAGCCCTTTTTCCCATCTGTCTTTGTGGGAGGTTGACTTTGTTTGTGGCACATAGCCTTAAGCTTCACGGTTTGTTTTGTATTGTTCATTGTTTTTGTCTGCATTTCCAATAAAAAAGGAATATGTACGCTCACCACGCTGCACCTTGGTCCTCTTCATTCAACAGCCGTGACAGCCACCTTAGTCATGGACTGTTCTCTCTGCTACCGCACGGCAAGCGGTACCGGAGCGCCACCAACCACCCCGTGTCCCCCCACCCCCAACATTTTGAGGCTGCCTCTCGGGCTTCCGTTGTTTTGATTAAAACATAAAAAATGTTTTAATCAAAATGCGTATTTTGGCTGAAATGTCTTCTCGAACATGTGAACTTTCATGTGCCTTAATATCAAACTTGTATGCCATCTGTAAATACAAATACAATTGACAAATTTCGAGCCTAGTTGTTTTAGCCACAGAAAAAGCGAGCCACCTTCCTCCTAGCCATGATTGACTGAGATAATGAGTGGGCTGGACATGCCGAGAGATGAGTTTGGATTGGTCTGCAGTGTAGCATCTTCTGTCTATAAAATGAGCTACTCGTAATGCGTAGATAATCCTTTCTACTTCAGTTTTTTCGGGAAGATGTAATGTTAGCCATGGAAAACTGCAAATATGTTGCTACTGCTCTCAATAACATTGCTCCCCTGAATTTATAAGGCGCTATCGACAAAGGTCAGTGTGAAAAAGTTGTGATGGACTACTTTCTGGAGGACGATCGTGCCATGCTGACTCTCTCTGACTCTGAAAACGAATCAGATGATGAGGAAATCCCTGATATAGGTCAAAACATTTTCATTGAAGAAGACATTGTAGAGTCTTCTGATGATAGTGATGGAGAAGAAATGGCGATAATCAACAGTGCTGTTGTCATGGAAGGAGTTGACTGAGTTTTGAAAGCAGTGGAATGTCTGGTAAGGGCATCCATGGCTTCGGTGACAGAGAGGGAGAAAGATCTGATGATTCAAATGGCACTGCACACGGTCAGTGTGAACCAGAGCGTCTTATTTAGTAAAAGGGGTTGCAGTCTGCCGTGGAGCTTTCATCCATGTGTTGGATTCAACATTTTGAACATTGAGATATTAAAGACAGGATAGATTAGACGCATAGTATATTAACCTCTCTGGGATCGCGGGACGCTTGCGTCCCAACAGCCTGTTAAAATGTAGAGCGCCAGATTCAAAAAAAAATCTATAAAATCAAACTTTATTAAATTACACATATAAGATACCAAATTAAAGCTACACTCGTTGTGAATCCAGCCAACATGTCAGATTTCAAAAAGGCTTTTCGGCGAAAGCATAAGATGCTATTATCTGATGATAGTGCAATGGCTACACTCTCTTTGTTGACAATTTCAACCATGCCGGCGCTACTCAAAACGCAGAAATAAAATATAAAACATCCATTACCTTTGACGAGATTCTTTTGTTGGCACTCCAATATGTCCCATAAACATCACAAATGGTCCTTTAGTTCGATTAATTCCGTCCATATATATCCAAATTGTCCATTTATTTGGCGCCGTTGTACCAGGAAAAACAGCCTTCAATTTGCGCAAAATCACGACAAAATATCTAAAACATTACCTCTAAACTTTGCCAAAACATTTCAAAGTACTTTTGTAATACAACTTAAGGTATTTGTAAACGTTAATAATCGATCAAATTGAAGACGGGTCAATCTGTTTTCAATACAGGATATCAACAAACTCACGGTACTTTTCAAGTCTTGCTCAACTCTCAAACATAAACACACAACGTCACTCCACTTCCGGGTCAATATCTTTCTCAGTTGACTAATGAAAAACCTTAACCTTTTTCCATACAATGGCGAAATCCAGTGGAAGCAGTAGAAACTGCGTGGATAGTGATTAGAATTCTGGTGTGCCCATGATTAACCATTGAACATACAGGAACTTAACAATAAAAAAGTCCTCAGGGTTTTGACTGCTATATAAGTTCTGTTATACTTACAGATATGATTCAAACAGTTTTAGAAACTTCAGAGTGTTTTCTATCCAAATCTACTAATAATATGCATATCTTATATTCTGGGGATGAGTAGCACGAAGTTGAAATTGCGCACGCTATTTTTGCCTAAGTGAAAACTCTGCACCCTATCCTCAAGAAGTTTTAAGGAGTAAAAGAGACTGGGTCTCTATAGAAAGACAGATAGCTGTGGAATGTGTTGGAATGTGTTGGGTGACAAGAGGAGACCAAAGTGTGAAACAGGGGAGACAGATGGACATCTGTGGATTAGATGAAAAAGGGGTTGAGGTCAGGAGGTGAGGACAGATTCTCATCAGGGAGTAATAAAGGTTTGGTATCCTGTTACCCTTTTAACTCTCTTCCTGTGGGACCATAAAATGTAAGGATTGGAGAGAGGGAGTGTCTTAAGTAGGATGCATATAACTGTGATGGAGAGAAATGTTTTGCTGTCTGAATGCAGCTGTACAGAACCTTTGGGAATAATTAAACTTGGTTAAAGTTACTCTAGAGTCCGTGAGTTATTTACTCTGAAAAATAAAACACTAATGATGGCGAGCTTGCCAGGAATTCACCACGATTTGTAGTCAAACCAAAGATTCCAGATCAGTGGAGCAGAGCTGGCAACAGACAAGGTAGGCTAGTTCCTATATCTGTTTCCCCTCATTTTGACATCTTGGGGAGATGAGCATCGTTGGCTGAACTAATTATGGGATACGGACCTGGAGAGCCTAAGTTTAATTCGATACGCCCATTGTGTGACGACTGGTCATAGCTTTGTGGTATATGCTAGTACTATAAAGTCAATAGTAAAAACCAGAGGGGTAGTACCTGTGACTACTATTAATGAAGGGTAGGTTCCTATTAAGGATAAGTCCCAAGTGGAGGTTTCCCTCTGTGAGATCCAGATAAAATATAAGAGCCAGGCTAATATAAGTGAAAGGTAGGTTCCATATAGAGGATAGGTCCCTAGTGGGGCAATTCCACTGCGAGATCTGTAAAAAGGACAAAAGTCCAGTGAGTTTTTTGTTTAAGACGAAAGTTCTAGCAAATAGTGAGTTAAAAAGAGATAGAACTATAGAGATTATAGTTTCTCTGTGAAGGAAGACGTATGAGATAACGTTTTACCTAACTGTTTAGTAAAGGCCAGGGATTAAATATTGCGGGACTCCTTACGATGAGAAATTGGCTAAATTTGTCACAAGAAAACGTATTTGGGGTTGAAGATTCTAGGCGAAATGCAGGGGAATGGATTCTAAAGGTAACACATTTAAATTATATGACCAAACACTCCTTGTAAATGAAGAAGGTTTGGGTTTGTTAAAATCATTAGACATTTTATGTGGTTTTATTTTTAAACACATTTACATTTGATGTCGTCTTATTCTGGAATGGGATTCTAGAATGGACGAAAGGGTGGAGGGGTCACGAGGAATTAGCATTGGGGTTACCAAACCTAAAATTAACTTTAAATTTTTTTATGTGGTATGATGGTTATGGAGAACCACATGGGGAAAAGGAGACCAGTGAATCGTTAGACTCGGTGGAGAGATACTATCGCCGTGTGTGGGATTTATTGGATGGGGTATTTTCAAATCAGTTCAATTGGGTATGCAGGGGGATGAAATGTTTTGAAGAGGTATTAATGGTTTCCGAAGGACAGAGAAAGAAAGGGAGAGGAAACATTTTAATGGTGTCGAAAGCCCTGAATATTAAAAACTCCTAATGAAGAACGATCAACTTCATTATGAATTAAATAGACAGGGGGATTTCATTATATAATTCATGAGAAACACCATTCTCTATCCAAATTGTACCATTTCATTTTCCAAGATGGCGTAGCAGTGCAGACGTGGTTTACGTCCTCTCGTTTACTTTTAGTATTTTTTGTCTATTTTGTATATATTTTTATTTTATTTTTCACTCTCTTTTCCCTTTTTAAATTAAATATACAGTACCTTCCGGTAACCATCAGAGGCTAAACAGCTAATTAGCTACTAGCTATTTAGTCATTGTTAGCAACTGTTAGCGGCCTTTACCTTCTGCACAAGCACCAGATGTGTTTAAGCCTGGATAATACCTGCCAGCCTCGGACTGTTTTTCTCCACTACAACGCCGGAATCCTGCCGTAAACACTGGACCATTACTCCTGATCATCAAAGCTAGCTAGCTGCCACCGAGTGACCCAACCCCGAAGCTAGCCCTGAGCCAGGCGCATCTCCCGGCTAGCAAACAAAATTACTACAACTACAATACCTCTTTCACCGTCTGGCCTGGACCCTTTGTTGACACGGCGCCCCGCCGTACCACCACGACTGGTCCACAGACGTAATTCCATCCGCTGTGCCCTCAACCGGCCTCTGCCGGACGTCGGAGCAGACGCTTCTACTTACCCCGGCCTGCTAACTTTAAACGCTGTGTCTCCCGCGTGCTAGCGTAGTAACAACTATCCCGCGGCTTCCCTGTTCCATCTGTTGCTGCTCACTGGACCCTATGATCACTTGGCTACATAACTGATGCCTGCTGGACTGTTCATTTATCATGGTACTCCACTTTGTTTACTTTTTGTCTATCTGTCGGCCCTAGCCCCGAACTCAGGCACTGTGTGTAGTTAACCGACCCTCTCTGCACATTCATCACCATTTTACCTGTTGTTGTTGTCTTAGCTGATTAGCTGTTGTTGTCTTACCTGTTGTTGTCTTAGATAGCTCTCCCAATCAACACCTGTGATTGCTTTATGCCTCGCTTTATGTCTCTCTCAAATGTCAATATGCCTTGTATATTGTTGTTTAGGATAGTTATCATTGTTTTAGTTTACTGATACCTCCTTTGTCCCACCTCCCACACATGCGGTGACCTCACCCAGTATAACCAGCGTGTCCAGAGATGCAACCTCTCTTATCATCACTCAGTGCCTGGGCTTACCTCCACTGTACCCGCACCCCACCATACCCCTGTCTGCACATTATGCCCTGAATCTTTTCTACCACGCCCAGAAATCTGCTCCTTTAATTCTCTGTCCCCAACGCACTAGACGACCAGTTTTGATAGCCTTTAGCCGTACCCTCATCCTACACCTCATCTGTCTTTGGGTGATGTGGAGGTTAACCGAGGCCCTGCGTGTCCCCAGGCACTCTCATTTGATGACTTCTGTAATTGAAAAAGCCTTGGTTTCATGCATGTTAACATCAGAAGCCTCCTCCCTAAGTTTGTTTTACTCACTGCTTTAGCACACTCCGCCAACCCTGATGTCCTTGCCGTGTCTGAATCCTGGCTTAGGAAGGCCACCAAAAAATCTGAGATTTCCATACTCAACTACAACATTTTCTGTCAAGATGGAACTGACAAAGGGGGAGGAGTTGCAATCTACTGTAGAGATAGCTTGCAAAGTTCTGTCATACTTTCCAGGTCTATGCCCAAACAGTTCGAGCTTCTAGCTTCTAAAATGAATCTCTCCAGAAATAAGTCTCTCACTGTTGCCAACTGTTATAGACCCCCTTCAGCTCCCAGCTGTGCCCTGGACACCATATGTGAATTGATTGCCCCTCATCTATCTTCAGAGTTCGTTCTGTTAGGTGACCTAAACTGGGTTATGCTTAACACCCCAGCAGTCCTACAATCTAAGCTAGATGCCCTAAACCTCACACAAATTCTCAAGGAACCCACCAGGTACAACCCTAAATCCGTAAACACTGGCACCCTCATAGATAATATCCTGACCAACTTGCCCTCCAAATACACCTCTGCTGTTTTCAATCAGGATCTCAGCGATCACTGCCTCGTTGCCTGCATCCGCTATGGGTCCGCGGTCTAACGACCACCCCTCATCACTGTCAAACGTTCCCTAAAACACAAGGAACAGGAACCAATACACGCAGTCAGTCAGGAAAGCAAAGGCTAGCTTTTCCAAACAGAAATTTTCATCCTGTAGCTCTAACTCCTAAAGGTTTTGGGACATTGTAAGAGAACAAAAGCACCTCCTCCCAGCTGCCCACTGCACTGAAGCTAGGTAACACGGTCACCACCGACAAATCCATGTCAAAAATGTCAATAAGCATTTCTCTACGATTTCTCTACGGCTGGCCATGCTTTCCTCCTAGCTACCCCAACCCCAACCCCGGCCAACAGCTCCGCACCCCCCGCAACTACTTGCCCGAGCCTCCCCAGCTTCTCCTTCACCCAAATCCAGATAGCAGATGTTCTGAAAGAGCTGCAAAACCTGGACCCGTACAAATCAGCTGGGCTAGACAATCTGGACCCTCTCTTTCTAAAATGATCCGCCGTTATTGTTGCGACCCCTATTACCAGTCTGTTCAACCGCTCTTTCGTATCGTCCGAGATCCCTAAGGATTGGAAAGCTGCCGCGGTCATCCCCCTCTTCAAAGGGGGTGAGACTCTAGACCCAAACTGTTATAGACCTATATCCATCCTTCCCTGCCTTTCCAAAGTCTTCGAAAGCCAAGTTAATAAACAGATCACTGACCATTTCGAATCCCACCGTACCTTCTCCGCTGTGCAATCCGGTTTCCGAGCTGGTCATGGGTGCACCTCAGCCACGCTCAAGGTACTAAACGAAATCATAACCGCCATTGATAAAAGACAGTACTGTGCAGCCGTCTTCATCGACCTGGCCAAGGCTTTTGACTCTGTCAATCACCGTATTCTTATTGGCAGACTCAATAGCTTTGGTTTCTCAAATGACTGCCTTGCCTGATTCACCAACTATTTCGCAGACAGAGTTCAGTGGGTCAAATCGGAGGGCCTGTTGTCCGGACCTCTGGCAGTCACTATGGGGGTGCCACAGGGTTCAATTCTCGGGCCGTCTCTTTTCTCTGTATATATCAACGATGTCGCTCTTGCTGCGGGTGATTCCCTGATCCACCTCTACGCAGACGACACCATTCTGTATACATCTGGCCATTCTTTTGACACTGTGTTAACTAACCTACAAACGAGCTTCAATGCCATACAACACTCCTTCCATGGCCTCCAACTGCTCTTAAACTTTAGTAAAACCAAATGCATGCTTTTCAACCGTTCGCTGCCCGCACCCGCCCACCCGCCCGACTAGCATCACTACTCTGGACGGTTCTGACCTAGAATATGTGGACAACTACAAATACCTAGTTGTCTGGCTAGACTGTAAACTCTCCTTCCAGACTCATATCAAACATCTCCAATCCAAATCAAATCTAGAATCAGCTTTCTATTTCTCAACAAAGCCTCCTTCACTCACACCGCCAAACTTACCCTAGTAAAACTGACTATCCTACGATCCTCGACTTCGGCGATGTCATTTACAAAATAGTTTCCAATACTCTACTCAGCAAACTGGCATCCGTTTTGTTACCAAAGCCCCTTATACCACCCACCACTGTGACCTGTATGCTCTCGTCGGCTGGCCCTTGCTACATATTCATCGCCAAACCCACTGGCTCCAGGTCATCTATAAGTCTATGCTAGGTAAAGCTCCGCCTTATCTCAGCTACTGGTCACGATAACAACACCCACCCGTAGCACGTGCTCCAGCAGGTATATCTCACTGGTCATCCCCAAAGCCAACACCTCCTTTGGCCGCCTTTCCTCCCAGTTCTCTGCTGCCAGTGACTGGAACGAATTGAAAAAATCACTGAAGCTGGAGACTTACATTTCCCTCACTAACTTTAAACATCAGCTATCTGAGCAGCTAACCGATCGCTGGAGCTGTACATAGTCCATCTGTAAATAGCCCACCCAATCTACCTACCTCATCCCCATATTGTTTTTATTTACTTTTCTGCTCTTTTGCACACCAGTATCACTACTTGCACATCATCATCTGCTCATCTATCACTCTAGTGTTATTAATATGCTAAATTGTAATTACTTTGCTACTATGGCCTATTTATTGCCTTACCTCCTCACGCCATTTGCACACACTGTATATAGACGTTCTTTTTTCTATTGTGTTATAGCGCTTGTTTATTCTATGTGTAACTCTGTGTTGTTGTTTGAGTCGCACTGCTTTGCTTTAGCTTGGCCAGGTCGCAGATGTAAATGAGAACTTGTTGTCAACTAGCCTACCTGGTTAAATAAAGGTGAAATAAAACGTCTTTTTTTTAATAAATTACTTTAGCAGATTATTATTATTTCCATAGGAAAGAGTTGTAATTCTAAATTGATTAGTTATTTGAATTGGTTCATTTTTGATTTAACATGTTTTTTTTATCACGTGTTTGAAAGGGGAAATTACCAGTTCCCTGAGGTCCTGGTCTTTGGGGTACTTTTACAGTGGTACTGTGTTCAGGCTGCATATAAGGAAGGAAAATATATGTTAATAAGGTAGGACAGTTACTTCTCATGGATTGTGATATATGTATTGCTGATTTCATGTTGTGTTTTTGTTTTGATACAAATTTCACCAGATTGGAATCCAGGAGTGGGAATTCTGTGAGGGGTTAGGGTGCTATCTTCATGATCTGGTAACTCTGCCTAGAGGTCGCCAGTAGAATAAGGGAATATGGGCTCATTTAGAAAATGTTTTTTAGCAGTAACATTATGTTATGCTTTTTGACCTTTGTCTTAGAGATGTTATTAAGAAAAGGTTAATGTCATAATTCGTCATATAGTCAATGTTTGTCTGGTTCCTGAAACAGAAATGTAATGAAATTAACCGTTGTTATGATCTGTGCTTTTTTGAGGTTATCATGGAAGGTGATGTCAGATTGTGTCTTAATGCATGGTAGGAATAATTGGACCATAGACAGTGTGTGTAAACCTCAAAACCCTCCCTAACCGGCTGAAGAAAGAGCGACAGAGGTGTGCAATTAGAGACAGTGACTTGTACGACTCCTATCTGAGTCCGAGCCATGAATCAGGGCTGGGGTGCTGAGAGCGCATGTGGAGTGAGCGTGGAGAGAGAGAACAAGCTCAGGTGAGAGAATTGTGTACGTGGGAGAAACGGAGGTATCTACTTGGATATTAAAACAGGGACATTATCAAGGGCCATGAAATGTGACAGGCAAAAGTTATATGTGCCGTTGGGAAAATGAACTGTAAACGATATCTGAAGAAGACACGCTAGAATGATAAGTGCTGGGTGAAGGAAAGGGGGGGTGTGGGTATATGCCCTGCTAACTATTTAAACTGAAAATGCATTGAGATACTGATCTTTCTTTACTAGGCCACTCATGACAGGAAAACAGGGACAAAGGGGGGCGGTATTTGAGAAGAGTTATGACCAGCAATAAAAAGTTGTTTATAAATGTATGTTCTAACAGGGATGATCTGTGCTAAGTTGGTAAACTGGAATTTGAGCCCTAGACTCAAAGTAAGCACTGAGGTCAGTCATTCTAAATTTGGGTTGGATCATTTATAAAATGTTTCAGTTGTGATTGAGATACAGCGAGAGAGAATTGCTAAAGCAAGATGAGGGGTGGATACGCTGATAACATTTATTTGGCGGAGAGAGTCTCCAGAAACGTATCTCTAAGTGTCATCCTGAGGGGAGGTGGTTTGTTTGGGGGAATCACTGGATGATAGCTTGGGACAACCATGAAAGTTATTTTGTTTTTCCCTGCATTCAGAATTTTTATGTTACATTGCATCAATGAGTGGGGCTAAGTTATTAAACATGTTCTTTGTTTCTCTTTTCTTTTCAAGTCAATATGATTTTAGGTTTCGTGGAACATGAGATTGTTCATTGTTCCAGAGGAGGGAATGACGTATATTGAAAAACTGATTTGAGAATGTGTTAGCATGTTCATAACTGTAGAAAATGCATTAGGAGTGTAGTGTGTTACGGGTTAGATGTAATGATGGAGGAGTATCATTCCCAGAGACTGTATATTGTTACAGTGGATAGCTCATAGAAGAGGGAGAGCAGCTAACTCTACACAATATGGGGATTTAGTTGAACATTACACATACTTAGATCATGGTGAGAGTAGAAGAGATAGTGGTGGCATTTCAGACATTATGGTAAACTTTCAGGACACCTGTAACTCAGAGTTTTGTTAGGTTGGATATTATTCCCAACTCATGAATTTTTCTCCAATTTCTAACAGCCGGCGAACATTTGACATATTACATGCAGGAGGTATTCTCACGGCAGGCGCTGTGGGGACAGTAACTGAAGGCGCTGTAGGGACAGTAACTGAAGGAGCAGTACTAGTAGCAAAGGATGCTATATTGATAGCATGGAACCGGACTACAGCAACAATGAGGGGTATTGTGAGACTATAGTCATGGGCCATGTTGGAAGTAGCAGTGGTTACTAAGTAGCATTGTTGGGATATCAGTTTATGACGACTCAGGTCACATGGATTGGTTACTGGTAACTAGGGGACCGATGGGAGGACAGGGGAAGTGGTTATTCAAATATCACAAATTATGTTGTCAGGAAATGACCCATGTGTTGCAGTGTGTATATCCTCAGGTGAAAGCAGAGATATAACCAAGGGCACGGGCTGAAAACTGGAGATTGAGTGTACATCAAGAGACACCAGGTGTGGGTGTTGGGACAGCGTTGGTTTGGGACACACACTACTCCGTACAGTACCTGCAGTGGTAAAGATTGTCATGTCTCTCCTTGGGGGGTGCATAGTTCTCACATGAAGTGGGGTCCAGCTGCATAATGGTTGAGTGAAAACACCATCACAGAGGAAGCGGAGCGAGAGAGACCAGATTCCACTGTAAGACATACAGATGGGTTGGGTCTGGGAACTATAAACATCATAGTTGGGGTTAGCTGCTTTTTTGGTTAATGCATCATATGATAGAGGATAGAGGGGTCATTGTACTCTGAACAAAATGTTGAAGGCATTGATGTGAAAGCATAGTTTTATTTGTTTAATTTTATTTAACTTCTCTAGGATAGGGGGCAGCATTTTCACGTTTGGATGAAAAGCATACCCAAATTCAACTGCCAGCTACTCATCCCCAGAAGATGAGATATGCATATTATTAGTAGATTTGGATAGAAAACACACTGAAGTTTCTAAAACTGTTTGAATCATGTCTGTGAGTATAACAGAACTTATTTAACTTCTTATGGCTGCAATCCCGTTACCGGGATGATATGACAACAGCCAGTGACAGTGCAGGGTGCCAAATTCAAACAACAGAAATCTCATAATTAAAATTCCTCAGACATTCATGTGTCATATCATTTTAAAGGTAATCTTGTTGTTAATCCCACCAAAGTGTCCGATTTCAAATATGCTTTTCAGCGAAAGCACTACAAACGATTATGTTAGGTCACCACAAAACCACAATAAGCACAGCCATTTTTCCAGCGAAAGATAGCTTTCACAAAAAGCAGAAATAGAGATAAAATTTATCACTAACCTTTGATTATCTTCATCAGATGACTCATAGGACTTCATGTTACACAATACATGCATGTTTTGTTTGATAAAGTTTATATTTATATAAAAAAAATCTGAGTTTACATTGGCGCGTTACATTCACTAGTTCCAAAAACATCAAGTGATTTTGCATTGCCACATCGTTTCAACAGAAATACTCATCATACATTAGATGATAATACAAATTATACACATGGAATTATAGATATACCTCTCCTTAATGCAACCGCTGTGTCAGATTTTTTAAAAACTTTACGGAAAAATAAACCATGCAATAATCTGAGACGGAGCTCAGAACAATAGCCAAATTAGCCGCCATGTTGGACTCAACAGAAACTACATGATAAATGTTTCCTTACCTTTGATGAACTTCATCAGAATGCAGTCCTAGGAATCCCAGGTCCACAATAAATGCTTGATTTGTTCAATAATGTCCGTTATTTATGTCCAATTAGCTACTTTGGAATTGTTTACCAAACGCGCTAACCAAAGTCACAAAGCGCGTCCACTATAACGTGACGAAATGTCCAAAAGTTCCGTAACAGTCAGTAGAAACATGTCAAACGATGTACTGAATCAATCTTTAGAATGTTGTTTTAACATACATCTTGAATAACGTTCCAACCGGAGAATTACATTGACTTCAGTTGACCGATGGAACGGAGCTCCCTCTCAAGTGAACGTGCCAGTTCAATGCGTGGTCACCTCATGGCAGTGATTACTCATTCCTGTCTCCTTCGGCCGCCCTTCACATTAGAGTCATCCGACAAAGTTCTATTGACATCTAGTGGAAGCTGTAGGAAGGAAAAGGAAGGAAAACTCATCCATATCTCGCTGTAATTTCAATGAGAGCTTGGTTGAAAATCTGCCACCCCCTGAAAAAATCCAAACAGAAAGTGGAACTTCTCAGGTTTTTGCCTGCCATTTGAGTTCTGTTATATCACAGACATAATTCAAACAGTTTTAGAAAGTTCAGAGTGTTTTCTATCCAATACTAATAATAATATGCATATATTAGCAACTATGACATAGGAGCAGGCCGTTTACTCTGGGCACCTCTGTGCACCTTTCATCCAAGCTACTCAATACTGCCCCTTCAGCCATAAGACGTTAACTTCTTGTCAATACGGGAGCGCTGTTTTCACTTTGGAAAAAATCGTGCCCAAATGAAACGGCCTCGTACTCTGTTCTAGATCATACAATATGCATATTATTATTACTATTGGATAGAAAACACTCAAGTTTCTAAAACTGTTTGAATTATATCTGTGAGTAAAACAGAACTCATTTGGCAGCAAACTTCCATACAGGAAGTGAAAAATCTGAAAACGAGGCTCTGTTTCAGGGCCTGCCTATTCAACTGGCTTTTATTTATCAATATGCATGCACTTCATACGCCTTCCACTAGATGTCAACAGGCAGTGGAAGGTGGAATGGGGTGTCTAGCTTGATCTGAGGCCGAACAAGAGCTTTTGGAGTGACAGGTCCGGTATTTACTTTGTCTTCGACGGCGCGCGAGGGACCTCGACATTGTCTTCTGAAAAGCGTTCGGTATACACGGCGAATATCTTCGGCTCTGATTTTATTTGATACATATGATAATAACATCATAAAGTAGGTTTTTTCAACCGAGTTTTATCAGTTTATTCAACGTTTATTGGGACTTTTGGAGTTTTCCATTCTTTGCGCCAAGAGAGGATGGGAATGTTAGCAACCTTGGCTAGCATTGTGGCGCGAATTCGACAGAAGAAATGGACATTCTAAAACCAAACAATGATTTATTCTGGACCAAGGACTCCTTGTACAACATTCTGATGGAAGCTCAGCAAAAGTAAGACAACATTTATGATGTTATTTCGTATTTCTGTGTAATATGTTGATGTCTATTCTCCGCCGTGTTGGTGAGCACTGTCTCACAATAACCCAAGCTGTATGTTGTGGTAAAGTTATTTTTAAAAATCTAACAGAGCGGTTGCATTAACTTCTACTTGGTCACCATCCCGGATCCGGGAGCATCCTCATCAGTAAAAAAGCTGACTAGCATAGCCTAGCATAGAGCCACAAGTAAATACTAGCATATAAATATCATGAAATCACAAGTCCAAGATACCAAATGAAAGATACACATCTTGTGAATCCAGCCATCATTTCCGATTTTTAAAATGTTATACAGCGAAAACACAATATGTATTTCTATTAGCTAACCACAATAGCAAAAGACTCAACCGCATATTTTCACCATTTTTTTACCGCATAGGTAGCTATCACAAAACCGACCAAATAGAGATATAATTAGTCACTAACCAAGAGACAACTTCATCAGATGACAGTCTTATAACATGTTATACAATAAATCTATGTTTTGTTCGAAATTGTGCATATTTGAGGTATAAATCATAGTTTTACATTGCAGCTACCATAAAAAATATCACCAAAGCAGCCAGAATAATTACAGAGAGCAACGTGAAATACATAAATACTCATCATAAAACATTTATGAAAAATACATGGTGTACAGCTAATGAAAGATAAACATCTTGTGAATCCAGCCAATATTTCCGATTTTTTAAGTGTTTTACAGCGAAAACACAATATAGCATTATATTAGCTTACCACAATAGCCAAACACACAAATGTATTTATTAGCAGCAAAAGGTAGCGATCGCAAAAACCAGCAAAAAAATGTATCACTAACCTTGACCAACTTCATCAGATGACAGTCTTATAACATAGTCTTATAACATCAGGTTATACAATACACTTATGTTTTGTTTGAAAATTTCCATATTTAGAGCTGCAAACCGTGGTTATACATTGTGAATATGTAGCATCGATTCACCAAATTGTCCGGAGCTATTTTGGACACTCACCTAATCTGACCAAAGAACTCATCATAAACTTTACTAAAAAATACATGTTGGACAGCAAATGATACACTAGATACACTAGTTCTTAATGCAACCGCCGTGTTAGATTTTTAAAAATAACTTTACCATAACAAACAGCTTACGTTATAGCGAGACAGCGCCCGCCAAAACGCGAATAATAGGACTCAACATTTTCCACAGAAATACGAAATAACATCATAAATTGTTCTTACTTTTGCTGAGCTTCCATCAGAATCTTGTACAAGGAGTCCTTTGTCCAGAATAAATCGTTGTTTGGTTTTAGAATGTCCTTCTCTCCTGTCGAATTCGCTCCACAAGGCTAGCCAATGTTGATGACGTTCCCAATTTCTCTCGACGCAGAGAACGGAAAACTCCAAAAGTCCCATTAAACGTTGAATAAACTGATGAAACTCGGTTGAAAAAACCTACTTTATGATGTTTTTCTAATATGTATCAAATAAAAACAAAGCCGGAGATATTAGCCGTGTATACCGAACGCTTATCATAAGACAATAGGGAGGTGCTTCCCGCGCCTAGGTAGAGAAAGGAAATTCTGGACACACATTCCAAGAGCTCTTGTTCGACCTCAGATCAAGCTAGACACCCCATTCTACCTTCCACTGCCTGTTGACATCTAGTGGAAGGCGTATGCAGTGCATGCATATCCATAAATATAAGGCAATTCAATAGGCAGGCCCTGGAACAGAGCATCGTTTTCAGATTTTTCACTTGCTGTCTGGAAGTTTGCTCCAAAATGAGTTCTGTTTTACTCACAGATATAATTCAAACAGTTTTAGAAACTTGAGAGTGTTTTCTATCCAATAGTAATAATAATATGCATATTGTACGATCTAGAATAGAGTACGAGGCAGTTTAATTTGGGCACGATTTTTTCCAAAGTGGAAACAGCGCTCCTTATTGACAAGAAGTTTTAAAGAGAAAACATTTTCAAGGTAAAAAAAAACATGTATCCTCATGTCCTGCATCATCTTTATATTATTTGATTTGAAAAATAAATACACCTAAACATAATAACACTCAGTTTCAATAAAAAATGTAATTACTTACCTATCAAGTCAAACAAGAGTAATAGTGAACAGAACAACATTGTAGATGGCAGGATGTGTAGAATAAGCACCAGCTGCTGAAGAAAAGCACAGCATCAACTGGCTATAATCTACATGGTAGTATCATGTTTTATCTTGAGGATTCATAATCTAATCCTGAGTTTTATACTCTAGCCCCTCCTACTGAGTATGTAGAATCAAACAATAAGGTGTTATGTAGATTTGAAAGCAGTTTACAAATGATTTATGCAAGAAACTCCATTTGATGGCGCTGTGGTCAAACAAAAGATAGCAGATGTTTCTAAAACCACAAACTGACAGGTCTGTATTCTGCCAATTGCTGAGTCAGTGACTTATGTGTCTCTGTGGACATTACAACACAGCATCACAGAGCAGAGTCTTTCCTTTCAGCAAAGGAGATCGCCAGATCTGCCCAAGTTTTCCCTTTATTCATTTTTACAGTAAGGCGAGGGTGCAGAAAGTAAAATAGTTGTGTGGATAAATGCCATACTGTATCTGAGGTTAGATGCTAGGGATAATTTCCAACACAGTTTTTTAAAGGAGAATATATTATCATGAGTAAACCCCACCCCTGCCCTAAAATATGCATAAGAAGAGTTTATCATGAGCTGTCAGGTTTTTGTACGGTGTTTCTGGGTTTCCTGTCACTGTGGGCTCTATGGCACAGTAGTACAGAGCAGAGTCTGTCACTTCAGCAGAGGAGATCTCCAGATCCACACGTTTGGCCTTTTTGTCATGATTTAGAGTGAACCCTGGTGTTTTTGCAATCATATGTTCCATAACCAGTAACTGTGGTGCTGATTTGGGATATTGTCGATACCATTGAAGACTGGCACCAGAAGTGTAGTTACAAGAGAGAGTAACTCTTTCCCTTTCTGAAGCCACTTCTACATCAGTGTAGGGTGTTAATACCTGTTCAGAACTGACACCTGTAAAACATAAAACACATAACATGTAATACTTTAAAACCACATTGAAGATTGAATAAATTCCAAATGCAGTGTATGCATTTGGAATTTATTCAATCTTCAAAGATAAAAATGTTGTGCATTATCTTCACATTCCTTGATTTGAAAAAGAAATACACCTTAACATAATCACACTCAGTTTCAATGAAAATGTAGTTACTTACCTATCAAGTCAAAGAAGAGTAACAGTGAACAGAACAACATTGTAGATGGCAGGATGTGTAGAATAAGCACCAACTGCTGATGAAAAGCACAGTATCAACTGTCTATGTTCTTCATGGTAGTTTCATGTTTTATCTTGAGGATTCATAATCTAATCCTGAGTTTTATACTCTAGCTCCTCCTACTGAAGATGTTGAAACAAATATATTGTATAGGTACATTTACTAGCAGTTTACAAATTATTTATGTACTGAAATCTCCACTTGATGGCGCTGTGGTCGAACAAAAATAAATCAGATGCATGTAAATCTATAACTGACAGGTGACAGGTCTGTGTTCTGCTGAGTGCTGAGTCAGTGAGTTAAGTGTCACTGTGGACATCACAGTACAGGAATACAGAGCAGAGTCTCTCACTTCAGCAGAGGAGATCTCCAGATCCGCACACACCTTCTCTTTGTTCAGTTTAACAGGGAGGAGAAGGTAGGGAGGTCTAGCTCTCCGTACAGTTCTAGAGGCATGGAGGATGAAGAGGTAGATTTGGGAATCCTGGATACTGTTTATACCACAGCACACTGTATGCTGAGGAGTAGTTGCAGGAAAGCTGAACATTACCACCCTCCTCTCCATACACTTCATGTTGGTTTGGCTGTATGGTCTGAAGAAAACTGTCACCTACAAATGTGAAGAGGTGATGGATAAATTACAAGGTAGATGTATTTCAAATGAGGAAATATCTTGGTATTTACTATGAATTCCAATAGCGCAGATAAACTATAAATTAGCCTAAACAATGTAGTTAAAAGAATGACAGGAATAAGGTAATTTAGTAAGCAGTCAGAGCAGAAGGTAAATAACTGTGTAGAGAACCATCATATTGTAGCTGAGGTTATATGCTGGAGTAAAGTCCAACACAGTTTTTTACAGGATTTTTGCCCTTCATGAACCTACAGGAAGGAGTAAGCCCCACCCCTGCCCTAAAATATGCATAAGAGGAGTTTATCATGAGTTGTCAGGTTTTTGTGGTGTTTCTGGGTTTCCTGTCACCATGGGCCTCAGGGCACAGTAGTACAGAGCAGAGTCTGTCACTTCAGCAGAGGAGATCTCCAGATCCACACGGGTTCTCTCTTTATTCAAATGAACAGACAGTCGAGGGTCATCAGGTTTAGCTCTTATTACAGAGGGCTTTGAAGTGACTGTAGTGTAGAGGAGGAAATGCGGTGCTGGGATCTGGGATATTGACGATACCATGGAAGATAGTCTACTGAGCCAGAATAGTTGCAAGACAGAGTAACACTGCTTCCCTCCATGCCATGTTCTGTCTCTGTTGGTCTTATGTCATTCTCATAACTGCCACCTGTAATAAAGTTAAGTTTAGATAAACATTTTCACTTCATTGGTTATTATTACATACTCTGTGTCATATTCATTACAAGTGAAAAGATAATTAGTCATTTACATTTCTTCTAGGAAGTGTTATTTACAAATGACACTTGACAGTTACCTTGAATAAAGTAAAAGTATGTAATGTAAGACTAATACTCACCAACAAGTGCAGAGAGGAGAAACACTGGGTAGAGAAACATGGTGATGGGTGTAACAGTGTGTTATCAGGAGGCAGAACTGAAGATGTCCCACGGTTCCAGTCAGTTAGAGGAGAATCATCTCTCCACCTCTCATCTTAGCTCCTCCTATTCAGTAAGTGGACCCACATTACATCAACATTATCATCTGTGATGAACAAATATGACTTAATTGATGGATCATCATGAACATGATCTCTGATTATTTGTATTCAGATTCTTGCCTATTTCATGGTGTTACTTGTAGGACTTTATTGAAGTAAGGTTTTTGTAGTGTTTCTGGCTTTCCTGTCACTGTGGGCCTCAGAGCACAGTAGTACAGAGCAGAGTCTGTCACTTCAGCAGAGGAGATCTTCAGATCCACACATTCAGCCACTTTGTCAACATTAACTGACAGTTGAGGATAAAGTGGATCGACAGTAACTATTGTCTCAGGGGATGCTGAATACACTGAGATGAGGAGGAGGAATTGGGGAGCAGATGTGGGATATTGGTGATACCATAAGACACTTCCTCCACCAGATACTGTGTAGTTGCAGGAAAGCTTGACACTGCCACCATGAATCACATCCTCCTCAAGACTGTTGGAGAAAATTCCATCCCCACAACTATCACCTGCAGAAAATTGACATGAAATAAAAGTTATATTTTATTTCAAGTGTTACTTTGTGTCACATTAGCTGACAGACCTGACAATGTCACATCCACTACAGAGGTTAAGTATTGTATTTTTCTTTACGCTAGTGCTGCTGCTGATAGGCTGCTGTACTCCTGAATGGAGAGAGAACATTAACAGGTGTATCCACAATCACTCTGTTAGCCTATAAACATGTTCAGTGTATCTGAAATATAATTCTGACCTGGAAACAGTTTCTGCCAAGATAGAAGGATACAATAAGAAAAAGATAAATGTAAGCAATGTGCGTGCTTTCCCAAAAGAACAGTAGGAGAGAGCTGTGTCTGCCAGGGTTATATGTTTTATGACCAGTTCAGATGCTTTATGTTGTGGATTTATATTGACTATCAGAGGAATGTTTACTGGTACTTTATGTGGCACCTTAACCATTAGAAGCTGAGGTGGCTGGTTAGTGTACTGCTGGTACCAATAAAGCAGAATATTATCACTGCTTGTATCATATGAGAAACTCAGTGTCACAGATTCTCCTTCTGTACAGATGACTCTGGGCTTTAGAGGAGTAATGTGATCCCCAGCAATCAGTTCTGTAAAGATAATGCAGTGAATGCAGTATTACTACTGTAGACAGAAACAGAACAATAAAATCCAATGATAATAGTGTACATAACATTCTGTCTCACTGTGACATATCATCTAATGGTAGCAGCATCCTTTTCTATTCTAGTAATGCTTCTCATGTTAAAAGTGATGCTCTATATATCATATACATTTACCTGAGACCACAAGGAGAATTAGACATTTCTGCATGGCAATATTACACTGAAGATCAAACCTTACCTACTGTTCGCTGTGTTCTGATACAATAGCAAGAGCAAGAGTTAAAACAACCGTTAGATTGTATGAAGCTGGTGCTCTCCTGATTAATGTCTTTGTGGCAGCACAGGCCTAGACCATGCAGCACAGCACTGAGGGGATGCTCAAATAGACAAGTCATCCCAGAGTAGAAACCAACACTCACTTGGTAATGTGTCCCCATTGTGGTTGGTGCTGCCTTTTTCATTACTCTGGTTTTGTCTCCTAACGATGAATTCTATGAAAATAAATGTATATTTTCTAATCCATGAGATATTGTAATGGCATTTTAATGTCTCTTAGATCTACATTTAGAGCTGAATTGGAAGAGGGAGCTTTATTGGCATCAACAATTACTTACTATGAAATCATCATCATCATCACTATAATTATCATCATCTGCCACGGTAGTCTTGGTAGTATCAGGGAGGTAGAGAGAAGGATACAATTTCAAAGTGGTGATGTATACTGTCCAGACAGGTGTATTGTCATTGTGTAGCTCAGTATGTTTTTGTAAAGGGGTTGTGTATCCTGTTGTCACAGTGGGCCTCAGAGCACAGTAGTACACAGTAGAGTCAGACAGCTGCACCCTCTGGATCGTCAAGAGGACAGAGCTAGATGTGATATTCAGCCTGGAATCAAACCTCTTCTTGAAATCATCACTATTGCTCCCTTCTGAATAACGATCTCTTCTCAGGACATACTGAGGAGAGTCTCTAGTTAACTGGATGTACCAGAATATATCAGGAGATGTACTACTGGTAGTGTAGTTACAGCTGAGTGTTACCAGTCCTCCTTCAAGGGCAGTAACATGTCCACTCTGCTGGTCAACAGCCTCCTCACCTTCGCAATTTTATAATACATAATAAGCTAAGTTTCAGAGAATGAGAATGTAGAGCGGAGAAGCACTATACCATACCAAAATAGCATGCAGCTATAAGTAAAGTATTCCTAAGCCAATATGCCATTATGAAATCAAATCCAAATCAAATTTGATTTGATTGATTTGATTTGGGTAAAGTATTCCTAAGCCAATGTGCCATTATGATTCATGAATAGAGGAATAATAGACTGTTATAGACTTTATGTTCCATCCACTATAGCTGAGAAGTCTCATAATTGTGGGGCTCTGCAGTAGGGGAGGAGCTTATTGTATATTCAATTGTTTAGTTGAACTGCTTGAGGGATTCCTTTTTAAATGTGATATATTTGGTACCATGAAGTGGCTCCTTTAAAGAATGTTAGCTTCTTCTCCAAGTATTTTGAAAATTCTAATTTGTCAGTTGTTATGGGCCTTGGAGAAATATATTTGATGTTCAGGCCAAATTGAACTCATATGACAAAACAAAATAATTTATCCAGTAAAGGTTTGTAACAGAATCAGAAAGAAAGGCACAGATGACAGTAGCCTATGAACCAGTCCAATATAGACCTGGGTTATGCTGCCCAATGCCACATGGAGCTATCTTTTCTATGCATTTAAAAAAGTAGTCAAGTCAACTGACGATTGGTTTTATGACTGATACCAATGATTGACATCGGTCAATGGCATCACCATGTATCCTATTACACATGGGTTGTTGTCTCTCCATTTGGTCCATAAAATAAACCTCTCACTCCTGCCTGGAGTTAATCAAGTAGAAAACCGCCCACCTCATAATCCTGCTTCTCCTAATGTGTTTCATTATTTGTGCCAACTGAAGCTAGGGTTAGGGTTAATTCTAGGATCATGGTCAATTCAGTAAATTGACAAGAAGCCAGGGTTAGAATTGGGCTAGAGCCGACCTTAACGTTGACCAACCCTTGGCACTGTTTTTATATTTTATAGTTATTAAATGCACTCTTACAGTTAATTACATTTCTAGTGTTGATTTTATTAAAGTGTCTGTGTTGTTGTATGTGTCTGATGCACTGCTTCAGCCTTTAAAGTAAATGCCTCAAGGAAACATATTCAATTGTTTATTAGCACTATATTATATATTGTTCTGCGTAATTTAGTCATAAATACAGTTGATTCTGGCTGCAAGCACTTTGGAAAACCACAGTCTGTTCAGATAAAATAAATGCAAATAGTTAATACAAGAAGCACCAACAGAACATACAATTGTGACAAGAAAGGGTTTAAAATATAGTGAGGTTTAGCTCTCACTACAGTCCTAGAGGCATGGAGGATGAAGAGGAAGAATTGGGGAGCTGATCCTGGATACTGTTTATACCACAATACACTGTATGCTGAGGAGCAGTAGCAGGAAAGCTGAATATTACTGCCCTCCTCTCCATACACTTTATGTTGGTTTGGCTGGATGGTCTGCTGAAAACTGTCACCTACAAATGTGAAGAGGTGTTGGAAAAAGTACACGGTAGATGTATTTTAAATGATTAAAGATCTTGGTATTTACTAAAAAATCCAATAATACTGATAAACTATACATTAGCCTAAAACATGTACTTAATAGAATGACAGGAATACAGTAATTTACTAACCTGTCGCTACACAAAGTCAAATAAAAATTGTTTTTACCTACAGTAGTAAGCCACACCCCTGCACTAAAAAATGAATAAGAGGAGTTGATCGTGAGCTGTCAGGTTTTTGTACAGTGTTTCTGGGTTTCCTGCCACTGTGGGCTGCAAGGCGCAGTAGTACAGAGCAGAGTCTGTTACATCAGCAGAGGAGATCTCCAGATCCACACGGGTTCTCTCATCGTTCAGTTTAGCAGTCATTCTTGGGTATGGAGGAGTAGCTTCCACTACACGTGGAGTTGCAGCGTCTGTGATGAGAAGGAGGAATTGGGGTGCTGATCCAGGGTACTGTCTGTACCACTGGAGATTATAAGCCTTTACTGTATAGTTACAGGAGATCTTAGCTCTGCTACCCTCTAAATAATACTCCTCAGGACTGGTTGGAGTAATATCATCCTCTAATGTATCACCTACAAGGGCTGAAATCAGTAGAATATAACAGAGTAGCATCATGGTCTATGTTACAGATCAGACATACATGTGTTATTTAGAAAACAGCAAAGCCAAAACACTGCTATAACTTTGAAATGATAAGTAGTCATATACAATGTTGCTCCTCCTCTTTACATAGGTTTTTAAACACACCCACCAGGTTTCTTGTCAAAAAGAAAAACCTTGAGATGCACCATCTCCTGTAGGTCATGTCATGTACATATAGAATGTGTCAGGTTAGGTTTTTGTACAGCGTTTGTAGGTTTCCTTTCACTGTGGGCGTCAGTGCACAGTAGTACATAGCAGAGTCTTTCTCTTTAGCAGAGGAGATCTCCAGATCCACACGGTTCTTCTCATAATTCAGTTTGACTGACAGTCGAGGATCCAGACCTGGAGCCCGTGATGGAGACCCAACACCATGCAGGATAAGCAGGATATACTGAGGAGCTGATCCAGGGTCCTGGAGATACCATTGAAGAGAGACTGCAGATGAGTAGCTGCATGAAAGTGTAATATTGCTACCTGCTGGAGCAGACACCTCCTCTCTGATTGGCTCAATGGTCTGACCATTACTGTCACCTACAAAAGATGCAAAATATTTTATTCTTCCATTATTACTCTGTTATAGATCTATTTTCAACGCATCAACATTTTTGATTCAAAAATAACACCAATAAAAATGTTTATGGTTAAAGTAGTTTACTTACATGCAAGTACTAAAAGCAAAATTAATGTGGGGATTGACATTTTTGGATGAAACTGAAAGTTCAAATCATAGCACACAGCACAGCAAGATTTGTGTATACTAAAGTAACATCCTCCTCCATCTAGTTTTGAATGGACCATCTCTTCTCAGACCTTTGAAGCCCCACCCCAAAATACAGAGAGTTGTCAGATGAGCAGAAGTAACAGCAGACTTCTTGCTGCTGCTTGATTCACTGTCACATCCTCAAAATGCAGTGCTGCATTGAAATATGATTATCTTAGTCTCCCTCTATTGGATATTAGATAAAACTGTGTGTCACGTCTTGACCGTAGAAAGCTTTTTAAGTCTCTATTTTGGTTTGGTCAGGGTGTGATTTTGGTGGGCATTCTATGTTCATTTTTTATGTTTTGTATTTCTTTGTGTTTGGCCGGGTGTGGTTCTCAATCAGAGGCAGCTGTCTATCGTTGTCTCTGATTGAGAATCATACTGAGGCAGCTTTTTCCCACCTGTGTTTTGTGGGTAGTTGTTTTCTGTTTAGTGTTTTGCACCTGACAGGACTGTTTCGGTTTCGGTTATTCACTTTTTTATTTTTGTTTAGTGTTCAGTATAAATAAAAAGTAATGAACACTTACCATGCTGCGCTTTGGTCCGATTCCTCTTCATCCGACGACGACATCCGTTACACTGTGTTATTTATCTCCAAATATTTTCTTGATTTTAGGGCAACAGAGTTGCTTGATGCAAGATATTAATTTATTCAACATGAGGCGTTCATTCATTCACAGCTTATGTTGTTTTCCTATTTAAATCTACAATCTAAAGTATAAATCAGCAACATCATCAGATAGCCATTAAAAATGTGTATTTTATATTTTATTATTGTTCATTGAAAATCAAAAAAAATAATTTTCAGTGTATTTGTGTTTTGTCTATTCAAGGTAATGATGAAATTCAAAATGAGCTTGATAACTTTTTACACTGTTTTTTTGTTCAGGTTTTGGGACAGTGTGTGAATGTTTCCTGTCACTGTGGGCTGCATGGCACAGCAGAGGAGATCTCCAGATTCACACAGGTTCTCTCATCGTTCAGTTTAACAGACAGTTGAGGGTCTTCAGGTTTAGCTTTCACTACATAGGGGTTTGAGGACACTCCAGTGAGGAAGAGGAAGATGGGAGATGATCCAGGGTACTGTTGATACCACTGGAGAGTACTAGCAGAGGAGTAGTTACAGGACAGATTTATGACGTCACTCTCCAACCCAAACACCTTCTCTGTTGTAGGAGTAATGTCATTGACCATGACAGCCACATATAAAACATTTATGAAAACAGGAATTATTATCATAAAATTATCATAAAATTGTAATCTTAATTTAGTGTATTAAAAATTGACAAAAGATCCTCCACTCTCAAGTAACTACATTGGATATGTGTTTGGATATGAAGAATAGTATCAAACTCACCCAGTAGTGCAAATATTGAAATGTATCCTAGCTGGTAAGTGTTATTTAACACAGTGAAAACAGTGAACACTAGTATAGTTATGACAAAATGACTCCCCTGGTTTCTCACTGTCAGCTATAGAAGGCAAATCCTTTCCTCTGCCTCAATTATGTAACACCTGCTCTCGCACACGCTTTTTCAGATTTTCTATGGGATTGAGGTCAGGGCTTTGTGATGGCCACTCCAATAACTTGACTTTGTTGTCCTTAAGCCATTTTGCCACAACTTTGGAAGTATGCTTGGGGTCATTGTCCATTTGCAAGACTCATTTGCGACCAAGCTTTAACTTCCTGACTGATGTCTTGAGATGTTTCTTCAATATATTCACATAATTTTTCTCCCTCATGATGCCATCTATTTTGTGAAATGCACCAGTCCCTCCTGCAGCAAAGCATCCCCACAACATGATGCTGCCACCCCCGTGCTTCACGGTTGGGATGGTGTTCTTCGGCTTGCAAGCCTCCCCCTTTTTCCTCCAAACATAACGATGGTCATTATGGCCAAACAGTTCTATTTTTGTTTCATCAGACCAGAGGACATTTCTCCAGAAAGAAAGATCTTTGTCTCCATGTGCAGTTGCAAACCGTAGTCTGGCTTTTTTATGCTGGTTTTGGAGCAGTGGCTTCTTCCTTGCTGAGCGAACTTTCAGTTTATGTCGATATAGGACTCGTTTTACTGTGGATATAGACACTTTTGTACCTGTTTCCTCCAGCATCTTCACATGGTCCTTTGCTGTTGTTCTGGGATTGATTTGCATTTTTTGCACCAAAGTACGTTCATCTCTAGGAGACAGAACGCGTCTCCTTCCTGAGCAGTATGACGGCTGCGTGGTCGCACAGTGTTTATACTTGCATACTATTGTTTGTACAGGTGAACGTGGTACCTTCAGGCATTTGGAAATTGCTCCCAAGGATGAACCAGACTTGTGGAGGTCTACAATTTGTTTTCTGAGGTCTTGGCTGATTTCTTTTGATTTTCCCATGATGTCAAGCAAAGAGGCACTGAGTTTGAAGGTCGGCCTTGAAATACATCCACAGGTACACCTCCAATTGACTCAAATGATGTCAATTAGCCTATCAGAAGCTTTAAAATGCCATGAAATCATTTTCTGGAATTTTCCAAGCTGTTTAAAGGCACAGTCAACTTAGTGTATGTGCATTTCAGACCCACTGGAATTGTGATACAGTGAATTACAAGTGAAATAATCTGTCTGTAAACAATTGTTGGAAAAATGTCTTGTGTCATGCACAAAATAGATGTCCTAACCGACTTGCCAAAACTATAGCTTGTGAACAAGAATTTTGTGGAGTGGTTGAAAAACGAGTTTTAATGACTACAACCTAAGTGTATGTAAACTTACGACTTCAACTGTAATGTTCCAAACAAAATCAGGCATTTCCAGTTACAATAGTCATTTACAACATTAACAATGTCTACACTGTATTTCTGATAAATTTGATGTTATTTTAGTGGTAATTTGTTTTGCTTTTCTTTCAAAAATGAGGACATTTCTAAGTGACCCCAAACTTTTGAACGGTTGTGTGTATATATATATCTGTCCATATATATAAATAAAACATTTGCAGGGGGCATTAATAAATGTCACATGTCAGTTTGCAAACAATATAAAAAAATATATATTTATAATTGAGTTAATTAATCCGCATACAAACATCTCTTTTTTGTTTTCTTGAGTAAGACCGCTCCAAAATGCAGGTGTTTCAGCCTAGCTCAGTGCTTTCTGTGGTGGTGGGGCATGTCAGCAGAAAATAGGAACATTGTGCCGTGATTGGCTCAGTGTTCTGTCACTCATGGGGACCTTACGCAATCGCCAAGTTTCAGTCCTTAGTAAGGGTAGACATTTAACATTTCTGCCCTTTGGGTCCTGCCATAGAGATATATTACAAGTGCCCTTCCAAGAAGGCTCAAGGTCATTGGCCACAGAAATGACGTCAAATCACGTTATATGTACAGTAGCTTTGACTGGACTGATCATGTCACATCTTACTTTCACAATCTTAGCTAGCAGTCATCATCATTAATCAAGTCTACTTGCAAATCCTTTTAATCCTTGTCATATGAAGAGAAATAATGAAGAGAAAATATAGATAAAACGCATTGGTTTTCATCGGCTATTGGACATAAACATTACACAACAATTTGGAGATCGCAAATTCAACAATGAATGGTTTGTTAGGAATCGGTGACAGTGGCTAACTGCAAACATTGCAACTAGGAAGTAAGGAATAAACAGCTCAAACTAGGAAGATACGTTTTGAACGGTCATTCAACTCGGAATTGTAAATCCGGCATCTTTCTCGTTGATGACAAAATCTGTCCTGTTCAAACACATCACAACAACGTGAGTCTAAAAATGTCTTATGCTGCTTCATAAATTATGTAGGATGCCAGAGAGATAGGTAAACTGTAGCTAAGAAAGTAATACTAAGTGTATGTTGTGTAGTAAGCTGTTAGTAGCCCATGTGCTTCACACTAATAATTTGGTCTATTTTCACCTCTTAATTTCAAGGCTCCGCTGATAGTTAGGTGTAGCGGTGGTAAGGATTCAATCCATTGTGCTGGAAAGAAATCTCTGCTGTTGGGAACTCTTTATGTAGGCCCTAACAGTTTGTGGGCACTGCTGGTCGCAGTTATGGTGCCATTAAAGTATTGTTTAGTGTTGTGTTGTGTAGTGGCTTTGCTGGCATGCAGCTAAAATCGCCACTGTATGTACAGTTTGAACAGGATCATTTGTAGCTCCTCCCTTTGACATAAAACCCAGTCAATGGTGGCTCTTAATGAAGTGTGGTGGAGGTGAGGAAGGTTTGCTTAACTAAATGACAGTAAATATGGAATCAACGGTATTTATATGAGAGAACGTTTAGAACGTTAAGTCATATGAAAATATTCTGATATTCATTACATATTTATTTCATTTCCAAATATAAAGTCTGGTCACTGGTAGTTGAACATGCTAATAACTTTAATTTTAAAAAGAAGGGAATATAATGGATGGAAGATAAGATCTATTCAGACTCAGGTTCTAGGGGTCTCAGATGCAGGTTATCTGTGTTTCTATTGTCAGGATCAGTTTTTGTATTGTGTTTCTGAGGTTTCCTGTCACTGTGGGCCTCAGAGCACAGTAGTACAGAGCAGAGTCTGTTACTTCAGCAGAGGAGATCTCCAGATCCACACGGTTGTCCTCTTTTTCATGTGTGAGGGTCCATTTTGTACTATCAGTGTTGGTTATGATCCCAGAGTAGTCCACTATGAGGAACTGTAGAGAGGATCCAGGGTACTGGAGGTACCATAACAGACTGTTGGTTAATGAGCTGTTGTATCTACAGGAGAGTTTAATGCTACTACCCTCCATAACATCCACTACATCTCTGTCTGGAGTAATTATGTCTTCAACACTTGATCCTGTAAAAATAAAACATGAATTACTGAGTCAATGTAGACAGTGTTCAGTATATCCACACTTGGTGTTTCAAAGTGTATTTTCACTTGATTATGATAATACCATATTGTAATGAATATTGGACAGTGTATATTCTGCTAGTAAACATTCAGTAAATGGAGAGTTTATTCTTACCTACAAGTGCACACAAAAACAAGACTGAATAAAGCAGCATCATAGCCACTGGGTGTTAGACAAAACTTCTCTATAAAATGATCTTCTCTTGGAACATTCACTCTCTGGGTGAATCAGTTCCACTCATTATATGTTATGTGTAACACTAAGCTCCTCCTCTTGACACAATAGAATGGGTGCATGTTGACTCCACTTGATGGCACTACTGTCAAATGAAACCTGGAACTACAGAGTTGAAATACTCTCTCAGGCGATGTTAGGTTTTTGTACAGTGTTTCTGGGTTTCCTGTCACTGTGGGCCTCAGAGCACAGTAGTACAGAGCAGAGTCTGTTACTTCAGCAGAGGAGATCTCCAGATCCACACGGGTCTTCTCTTTGTTCAGTTTACCAGAGAAGCGAGAGTCAAGAGAAGCAGGTCGCTGTTCAATCCCACTGTAGTGCGGGATGAGCAGAAGGTATTGGGGAGCTGATCCTGGAGACTGTTTATACCATAGTAGATTGTCTGCTGAGGAGTAGTTGCAGGAAAGAAGAACATTACTACCCACTTCTGCATACACTTCTTGTTGGTTTGGCTCTATTGTCTGCTCATAGGTGTCACCTGCAAATGTGAAGAGATGAACATTGAGTCATTTTTTATTGAAATAAACATGTATTGTTGTAATTTTCGAAACAGAAAACATGACACTACTTTGAAAGCCATAACTTACCTATTACTGAGAACATAATACATGACCAGATGAACCACATGTCTGGGGTTGGAAGTCAAACTGACTAATAGCACAACATAACCTGACTTCATCTGCAAGGTTTTCGGTTGATCATTTCTGCTTAGTTTACCTACAAGCTCCACCCCTAAGCACAGTTGCTTTTGTGAATCTCAATCTCTCCTCTCATTTGTCCTCTCTTTTGTGATACTGCATCTCTCTTTGCATGTTGTATAAATCACATATGAAAGGTTTGTATACAGTGTTTCTGGGTTTCCTGTCACCCTGGGTTGCAGGGTGCAGTTGTACAGAGAAGAGTCTCACTTCAACAGAGCAGATCTCCAGATCCACACTGGTTCTCTCTTTATTCAGATTAACAGACAGTCGAGGGTCTTCAGGTTTAGCTCTTATTACAGAGGGCTTTGAGGTGACTGTAGTGTAGAGGAGGAATTGGGGTGATGATCTGGGATATTGACGATACGGCTTCCTCCATGCCATGTTCTGTCTCTGAAGTTGGTTTTCTCTCATTTTCATAACTGCCACCTGTAGTAAAGTTAAGTTTAGATAAACATTTTCAGTTCATGGGACATTATTACATACTCTGTGCCATATTCAATACAAGTGAAAAGATAATCAGTCATTTACATTTCTTCAGTGAAGTGCTATTTTCAAGTTACCTTGAATAAACTAAACGTATGTAATGTACGACTAATACTCACCAACAAGTGCAGAGAGGAGAAACACTTAGAAGAGAAACATGGTGATGGGTGTAACAGTGTGTTATCAGGAAGAAAACTGAAGACTTCCCACTGTTCCAGTCAGTTAGAGGAGAATCATCTCTCCATCTCTCATCTTAGTTCCTCCTATTCAGTATATTGACCTTTGTTCAGTGTAACAGACAGTTGTAAAACTTGTGGATCATCTCTCACTTCATAAGGATTATTGGTAGCTGTGACCAGGTAAAGGAATTGGAGACCTGATCCAGGGTACTGTTTGTACCACAGCAGACTATCTGCTATTACTGTGTAGTTACAGGAGATCTTAACTCTGCTACCCTCTAAATAATACTCCTCAGGACTGGTTGGAGTAATATCATCCTGTAAAGTATCACCTGTGAAGGAGAAGAAAATAAGCATGAGACTAAACATGAAAACCTCTTATTTTATATTTTAAAAAGACGAATATTAACCAATGGAACAATGCCAGACAATGTGGAAATGACTTTACATAAAACCTTAATTACCCACAATTTCTGAAAATAGTTATATTGAAGTGAGCAACATCATGATATATGATATGCAGTGTACTGTGATATATGACATGCAGTGATATTTTATTTGCAGTGATATTTGATATGCAGTGTACTGTGATATATGCCATGCAGTGATATTTGATATGCAGTGTACTGTGATATATGAAATGCAGTGTACTGTGATATATGATATGCAGTGGTATTTGATATGCAGTGTACTGTGATATATGATATGCAGTGATATTTGATATGCAGTGTACTGTGATATATGATATGCAGTGTACTGTGATCTGCAGGGAGTGATATGTAATGTATGGCTGCTACCTGTCTGCCCTGCAACTACCTCCACTGTCAGGAGGAAGAGCCACCTGCTTTAAGGTGTTTTCATCCTGAGTTGGAACTGACTGATAATTAAAGATCTGAAACAGTTCACAACAAGGATTGTTCCTCTGCTTCTGTAAAGTTGTTGTACAGTGAATCTGGGCTTCCTGTCTCTGTGGGCCTCAGTGCACAGTAGTACAGAGCAGAGTATATCACTTCAGCAGAGGAGACCTCCAGATCATCACGTTCAGCCACTTTTCAACGTTAACTGACAGTCGAGGATACGGTGGATCAGCAGTAACTATTGTCTCAGCAGATGCTGAATACACTGAGATGAGGAGGAGGAATTGGGGAGCAGATGTGTGATATCGGTGATACCATAAGACACTGCCTCCACCAGATATTGTGTAGTTACAGGAAAGCTTGACACTGCCACCATGTATCACATCCTCCTAAAGACTGTTGGAGAAAATTCCATCCCCTATAGAAAACTGACATGAGATAAAGTTATCTTTGTCTCGTCAAAGCTTGTGTGTTGTTTTTCCAAGCTTTTAATTACACATTATTATTACTGTTAAATGTGTTTTACTTACCCACAAATGTTAAAAAGAACAAGGTGAAGCATCACAGCATGGTTATTGTTAGGGAGACAAGCTTACAATGCACTGAGGAAAGACCTTCTTTTTCGTTCTCATACTAGCTCCTCCTCTAACCACAACTCAACTCATCTTCTGAAGTGAATGAATAACAGGAAGAAAAATGCATTTTCAACTGATTTGGTGTCCATATTGATAATATTCTCTAATTTATACTTTATACAAGTTTCCCCTATTATGCTAAATGTGTTTTTACTTACTCTAACAACAGTTGTTACCACAATAATCTAATCTACAGACCCTCTGTTGCCTGATAATTATCTGTGGTCAAGAAATTACCAACAAGCTCGTCTAAAACATGTCATTTATCAGTGTTCTAGTTTTTGTACATCCTCTCAGAGACTCTGTATCACTGGGCGTCCTTCAGGGCACAGTAGTAGAAGCTGTGTCTGCCAGAGTTACTTGTTTTATCATGAGTGTAGTTCACATTTGGGATATTGTAGATTCACATCAATGATTGGAGATATGGTCAACCCTATATACTCTGGCACCTTTATACAGTAGGTCCTGAGGTGTCTGGTTAAGGTATTGTTGGTACTAGTAAAGGTAGATGTTATAGCTGCTTGTTTCTTCAGTACAGCTCAGAGACACTGATTTAACTTTTTTTTTTTTTTTTTTTAAATATGACCTTTGTATAACTAGGCAAGATGATCCCTCGGTAGGGGTGTACTCCTTCTTGTCGGGAGTCACACTTTCTCCAGATACCATTCCTGCAGAAGAAAAATATGTAATAAAGCTGATTGAAAACACATGCTTATTTTTCACATTTAAATGACTTTTCTTTGTGGTGGCAGGTAGCCTAGTGGTTGGAGCGTTGGGCCTGTAACCGAAAGGTTGCTGGATCGAACACCCGAGCTGACAAGGTAAAAATCTGTTGTTCTGCCCTTGTAAATAATAATTTGTTCCTAACTGACGTGCCTAGTTAAATAAATAAAAATATTTTTTTACTACCAATACCATAATTAAATAATCTGATTATAAGGATGCAAGAATTTCAAGTGTTTAGGATTTGTTTACATGTATTCATAATCAAAATGATCAATACACTGATTGATTTCTCCATCTTCAGACTGATGTTTGCATGCATTCACTCTCCTCTGAAATGTCCTTATGTATGTCACTGTGTGAGGTGTACAGCCCTGCTAACATCACACCCACACAAGATGTAAGGCTTGCATTTTTCTGCACTTATCAGGAATGAAGGTCAGACCCCGATGCAGACCACGTCGAATAAACAGTTTAATAATCCAACAGGGGCAGGCAATAGACAGGTCAAGGCAGGCAGGGGTCAGTAAACCAGAGGTGGGGAAACAGTACCTGGCGACATTCAGGCTCAGGGTAAGGTAGAGGTCGGTAATCCAGAGGGGGGCAAAGGTACAGGTCAGCAGGCAGGCTTAGGGTCAGTGGCAGGCAGAGTGGTCAGGCAGGCAGGCTCGGAGTTAGGACAGGCAAGGGTCAAAACCCAAGAGGGCGAGAAAAGAGAGACTGGAAAAAGCAGGAGCTGAGACACAAAACGATGGTTGACTTGAATAAACAAGACGAACTGGCAACAGACAAACAGAGATCACTGGTATAAATACACAGGGGATAATGGGGAAGATGGGTGACACCTGGAGGGGGGTGGAGACAATCACAAAGACAGGTGAAACAGATCAGGGTGTGACAACACTAATGCCTAGGATAAACTCGTTTTTGTAGGGGGGCTGTATATCCTGTTGTCACAGTGTGCCTCAGAACACATTAGTACACAGCAGAGTCCGACAGCTGCCCCCTCCGGGGACTGATTTTTATGCTGATTTATATGTAGTTAAATTGAGATCTCCCCTGGAATTCATTGGCATTTTGTGATCCAAAAGTTTCCAGCCTCAGCATATACTTTGGGAAGTCATTAGCTCCCTGCTTGTACCAGAACAGGTATGGATTTTGTCACAGTATGGATTTTGTCACAGTGTGCCTAAGAGCACAGTAGTACACAGCAGAGTCAGACAGCTGCAATCTCTGGATCATCAAGGGGACTGATTTGGTGACAGAATTCATATGGGCATTAAATCTCCACTTGAATCTACTGTATCTACAGCTGAGAGAGACATCTTCTCCTTCATAAGCAGTCACTTCTCTCTTCGACTGAGTAAATCTGTCTGCTCCTCTGCACTCTGGAAACAAAGAAGAATGCCTTGGGACTTTAAGGTTCTATCTATATAGAAAATTAGTCACATAACATATAATTGATCTTTAGATGGTTCTTCATGGTCTGTGTAGTTAGATTTTTGAAAAAGTAAATTTTAAGTGAAAAAATATCAAACCTGGAAAGTTCTATCTGCATAAGGCCATTTCAACATGGCGCTATAAGGTTCTATCTGCAATCCAATCACAAGCCTAAGCAAATACAGACGGACCAATCAGAACACGCCTTTGCCATCTCTCTCTAGTTATGGTCTCTAAGCTGATCTAGCCAGCAATAATGGCATGCAAGTAAAAGAACAAAACTGTCAGAAGTCTCTACCATATAAAGTAAAGTAAAAAAAATAAAAAATAAAATAAATAAATAAAACAACAATAACGAGGCTATATACAAGGAGTACCGGTACCGAGTCAATGTGCGGGGGTACAGGTTAGTCGAGGTAATTAGTACATGTAGGTAGGGGTGAAGTGACTATGCATTGATAATAAACAGCGAGTAGCAGCAGTGTACAAATGGGGGGGTGGTGTCAATGTAAATAATTCGGTGGCCATTTGACTAATTGTTCAGGAGTCTTATGGCTTTGGGGCAGAAGCTGTTAAGGAGCCTTTTGATCCTAGACTTGGCGCTCCTTTACCACTTGCCGTGCGGTAGCAGAGAAAAAAGTCTATGACTTGGGTAACTGGAGGTTTAGACAATTTTTTGGGCTTCCCTCTGACACCGCCTGGTATGTAGGTCCTGGATGGCAGGTAGTTTGGCCCCAGTGATGTACTAGGCCGTACACACTACCCTCTGTAGCGCCTTACGGTCAGATGAAGAGCAGTTGCCATACCAGGCGGTGATGCAACCGGTCAAGATAATCTCGATGTAGAACTTTAAAAAATTATAATTTTAGTTATTTATTTTTGTCCCCCTATTTCATGGTATCCAATTGGTAGATACAGTCTTGTCTCATCACTGCAACTCCCATACAGACTCGGGAGAGGCGAAGGTCGAGAGCCGTGCGTCTGACCGAAACGCAACCCGTACACCTGGCAACACCGTACACCTGGCAAACGTGTCAGTGTGCATTGCACCCGGCACACCACAGGAGTCGCTAGAGCACGATGGGAGAAGAACATCCCTGCCGGCCAAACCCTCCCCCAACCCAGACGACGCTGGGCCAATTGTGCGCTCTTACCAACTGTCTTGGTGTGTTTGGACCATGATTATTTTTTTTGTGATGTGAACACCAAGGAACTTGAAACTCTCGACCCGCTCCACTATAGCCCCGCCGATGTTAATGGGGGCCTGTTCGACCCCCCTTTTCCTGTTTTCCACGATAAGCTTCTTTGTTTTGCTCACATTGAGGGAGAGGTTGTTGTCCTGGCACCACACTGCCAGGTCTCTGACCTCCTCCCTAGGCTGCCTGGTAAAATAGTGTTCTTCTATTATTTATGTATTCAAATAGCTACAGTTTTCTTAAAAACGGAACATGTATAATTCCGAAGTGTCAGACAGTACCAAGATTGACATTTTAGAAGCGTAAGGTTTAATTTGTTATTGCAACACCCCAAAGAAACTGACTTACACATGTCTCAGGATTTTGATACCCTGCACTTTAGTTACCTTTAAGGTGATAACATTAATGGGTTGTGAAAGAAGAATTCATTATAAAACAGTTCTGATAGAATCTTTAAGTCCCATGGTCACAAAATATCCAGATTCCAGTAACATCAGGTATTGAGAAAAAGATAATGAGAGCCATATCCTACCAAAGATAAGTGCAGCAAGAACAACAGAGTTCCACAGCCAATGTCCCATAATTATCATAGGAAACAAAGGGCAAGACAAACTGATGTTATTATATAGAAACTGGTCTGCTCTCTTGATTCCTGTCTTTGTAGCAGCACAGGCCTAGACCATGCAGCACAGCGTAGAGTGAATGTCCAAATACTGTAAACAAGTAATTTTAAAGTAGAAAGCAACATTTTCTTGGTAATGTGGCCAACTTGTGGTTGATGCTTGCTTTTCCATTTCTCTGTACATAATACAGGAGATAATGTTGCTTTTTCTAAATTCATCTAAGTAACACTACTAGGCCAACTCTAGAATCATAAAACACGGGACGAGATGTAAAAACTGTCCATTGTGCCAATAGATGGTATGCACTCACATGAGATTTGCCGTGATGTTGACAGAGTGGCATGGGAGGTTTATTTCTTAGACTGGGTTAAGATGTCAATTTTGGGACACATCCTCAGTAGTGTGCCTTCGAATCAGTGGGTGTTTCGGCCTTGAATCACTAAACACCCTCATCAAAGGTGGCCTGCTAAAGGGTGATCAAGCCTTAGCTTGTGTCCCATGCCCAATTAAGATTTCCCACGGGACTATGCAAGGCAGGGGCGTCCTCTTCCCTGAGCCAGCCCTACAGCTGGCCGCATACCTCATATGCCCTCCTCAAGTTGGAGGGATCTGAATTGGGTTCTCAGGTGGGGGTGGGGGGTCATGAAGTTATAGCCCAGCAAGGGTCCTTCCGTTTGATCCAGATCCACTGGCTGCCTCTTTCAGCTGCTTGAGAAACTGCTCTGACGGTCTGCCGCAGAGCCTGTCCATGGATTCCAAGTTCTTTCAGCAACCTGATGGTGGAAGAAGCCACGAATCCTCTGCATCCCACTTCAACTGGCCAGACTTCTGCATTCCAGCCACGCTGAGTTGCGTCTGCTGCCAACTCTGTGTAACGCAGTTTCTTACGCTCGTAGGCCTCTTCAACAGAGTTTTCCCACGGGACTGTGATCTCTATGATGTACACAGCCTTTCGTGAAGGGGACCAGAGTACCATGTCTGGCCTAAGGTTGGTAGAAGCAATCTCAGGTGGAAAAATGAGTTGCTGGCCAATATCGACAAGCATCTTCCAGTCCCGGGCCATGGCTAGGTGTCCAGTTTCTGGCTTCGTAGGAGGATGCTTGGGCCTTTTCTGTCCCTCCCGGGTGAATGTTGTTGTTTTGACGGGATTGCTTGTTTTTCGAGGTAATGAATTGGTTGCACTCCTCTTGGTCTCAAGTGCTGCAGCCAGGCTCTTGAGGACCTGATTGTGCCTCCAGGTGTAGTGGCCTTGTGAGAGGCTGGTCTTGCAACCTGTCATTATATGCCTGAGAGTCGCTGGAGCTGGGAAGAGGGGGCAGGTCGGGTCCTCGCCATACCATTGATGTAGGTTTTTTGGTGATGGAAGCACATCATAAACAGCTCTTATGCTGAAGCTGATGTTGCTTGCCTCCATTTGCCAAAGCTCACTCCAGTTGATCTTTCTCCTCTCCAGGCCTTCCCACCACGTCCATTGCCCTTGTTTAGCAAGGGAGACAGCCTTTGCACTTCTTGCAGTCTCCTCCTGTCTGCGCACCTCCTCGACCACCAGCTTCCTGCGTTCAGATGTTGTTGCCTTATTGAATGTTGGTTTGCTTGCTGCCAGGCCAAAGCCTCCTCTTCCATGCTGGATATTCCCCACAATGTCTTGGTGTCTCAGGGCTGATGTTGCTTGCTGCACAGCCTTGGATGATGTCCATGTCTGTCCAGTTTGTAGGGGAGATGCAGCCTTGCTAATGGTCTGGTCTTTTGAGTCCTTCAATGTCATCTGAAGTCTTACTTTAGAGCACTTGTACTCCTCCGTTAGACTTGTAAGAGGTATTTCAAGGACCCCTTTGCCATAGAGGCCGATGTTACTCAGGAATTGTGGGACACCCAGCCATTTCTTCACGTATGAGGTAATGGTTCGCTCCATCTTCTCCACTGTTGTTATTGGGACCTCATAGACGGTGAGTGGCCACATTACCCGGGGGAGAAGTCCAAACTGTAGGCACCAAAGCTTGAGCTTCCCAGGCAGTAGGGTCTTGTTGATGTTCTCAAGACCGTCGGCGATGTCCTGCCTTACTTGCTGCACTTGATCTTTATCCCGGAGGTGTCAGGACCCGGTGCGAGAAACAGTCACTAAATAATTGGCAGAACCCAGAAGATGAGGCAGACACAGCAGTACTAGAGATGGTGGTTTAATAAAAAATAGATATCCTCCAAAATACAACGAAAAATCCACAAAGTGGTAAAAAACAGCAGGGAAAAACAAACCTCAAAAGACTACTCAAATAATAAACAAGAACAAAACCAGAGAACCTCTGGAAAATCCAACAAGAGAAAAGTCTATATAAAACAAGGCTTGGGCTGGGGCTGGGTGCTAACTACAAACACTGAGCAAGGAACTAAGGAACACACAGGGTTTAAATACTAACAAGGGAATGACTTACAGGTGCAAACAATAATTGGAGCAAGAAAAACAAAAGGTACAAAAAAGGTGCAAGGGGGACATCTAGTGAACAAAACCTGAACAGTCCTGGCCAAAACCTGACAGAATCCCCCCCCTAGGAACGGCTCCTGACGTTCCTACCAGCCTTCTCAGGGTGGAGGACCCTGAACTGACGAATGAGGTCAGGGTCCAGTATGTCCTTGGCAGGAACCCAGGAGCGCTCCTCGGGACCGTAGCCTTCCCAGTCCACCAGATACTGCCAGGACCGCTGCACCTGGCGGGAATCCAGTATCCGATGGACGGTATAAGCCGACTGGCCTCCGATGATACGGGGCGGAGGGGGAGGTCTGCCTGCCGGGATAAGGGGAGAAAAAACAACAGGTTTTAATAAAGAAATGTGAAACGTGGGATTAATTTTAAGGGATCTGGGTAAGTGCAGGCGAAAAGTAACGGGGTTCACTTTTCTGGCAACCTTAACCCTTTCATGCGTGAGTTCCAAATATCTCTAACCGTCGCCCCAGCGTGAGTTTTTTTATGCACGTGATGTTAGAACGTTCTCTCCATTCCAGAATGTGATTGATACGTAACAGTACATTTTATCCGCGCTGCCCTCAAACCAAAGCACGCAGCCTGTTTATATTTATAGGCTGTTTCAACTTCAATTTCAAATTATTTTCTAACAAGTTTTTATTTTCTAAAAACAGTTTGAATTTAGGTGTGTTCCGCCTCCTCATTCATTCACATAAAAATAGTAATTTTTACTTTTGCGGACAATTACATTTTTGGGACATTTCTGACACGGACAAAATTCCCCCAAGCACTTCCCAATTGTTTGTGCAGTTCACGTCTGCAGACATTTGCTCATCTCCCGTCAGAACATGATCTGCACACGTGTTCACATTTTCTATCTGTTGCCCTCATTGCAGTCATTGTTTTCGTTAATAATAATAACTTTGGAAATGTGTGCGTTTCTATCAAAGTAAGTGCATTATTACGTTGTAATAGTTTCTGTATGTCGTTTCTATTGTAGTGTACTGTATGTATGGAGCATAATATATTTGTGTATATTCTTTATAACCGCGGACACGTGAGGTAACGTTACTCATTTTATAACCTTTATGGTGTTATAGTCAATCGTGCTTATGTAGCTACATTATTCTATTAGCTCTGTAAAACAATGCTAATTGCGTCAGAGAAGTACTATCTTGTGTTGTATTTTGAAGCTACATGGCCTTATGACTCCCAAGTGACGCAGCGGTCAAAGGCACAGCACATCAGTGCTACAGGCGTCACTACAGACTCCCTGGTTCAAATCCAGGCTGCGTTTCTATCAAAGTAATTGCCTCATTACGTTATAATAGTTTCTGCTGTAGCTCACTGTATGTATGGATCATAATATATTCCTTATAACCGCGGACACGTGAGGTAACGTTACACATTTTATAACCTTTATGGTGTTATAGTCAATCGTGCTTATGTAGCTACATTATTCTATTAGCTCTGTAAAACAGTGCTAGTTGCGTCAGAGAACTATTAGCTTGTGTTGTATTTTGAAGCTACCCTGACCTTATGACTCCTGAGTGGCGCAGCGGTCTATGGCACTGCATCTCAGTGCTAGTGGCGTCACTACAGACACCCTGGTTCAAATCCAGGCTGTATCACAACTGGCTGTGATTGGGAGTCCCATAGGACAGCGCACGATTGGCCCAGCGTTGTCCGAGTTTGGCCGTTGTAGGCCATCATTGTAAATAATAATTTGTTTTTAAATTACTTGCCTAGTTAAATAAATAAAAAAATATGACCATGGTTTGTTTATTTGGTCTATTCAGCATAGCTCTGTTCTGCCCTGCCTTGCCCCCCTGTGGAGCTCAAAAGTTAGTTTCTTAATGCAATAAACTATTTTTTATAGCAGTGTTTATTATGTTACTTCTTTGTAGTATTGTTTTATTGCTATATCCTTATATTGTATTCTAATTAATAATTCCTCTTTCTTCTGTACTTTCAGAAACCACAAACATTATTTGACAATATCATAACTGGAGCTGGACATCTTTGGAGCAGAAGAATGAGGACAGCTTTTGTATGCTAACGTACACTCCTTAACAGTCTTACTGGATGAAAAGACAGCAAGAAAACACATATGCCAATATGTAATAGTCGTCTATTTTATTGCAGTATTGGTAGTTGGTTCAACAACTTGTTATACTAGAGGACAAAAAACTGAAAATGCATAACCCATATTTAATATTCATGCAGTGACTGAACAACTGCATTTCCCCCCCCCCCCCCCCCCCCACCTCTGAAGGCATAGTATCATGGCAGTCAGTCACTTATTGCTGCAGATGTGCTCAATAATGCTTGAGCATGTGATACTCCTCAAAGCATGGTGAAATACATAGAGGTGTATCACAAGCTAAACACATGTATTTTGTCATCTTCCTCTGCTTACTTCTCCTGGTGCCAGACAGGCAGACTTTGCAGTGCCTCCTTGTGCGACTACCTTGAGCAGCAGTTTGAGGGACTTTGCAGGGAAAATGCCGTGCAGTAAGGCGTAGGGGATTGTTTACAGCAGGACGACCCCCAGTGGATGGGCGCCGAGGGGTGTGGTGCTCCTCCAGAAGCTCTCTCATTAGGTTCTCTCTGTATTTTTGGTAGGTAATTACTTTACCTAAGAGGGAGTGGGGAGGATGAAGAAAGTTAGAGGATGATGAGGCAGTGGGTAGGTGGGTGAGATATTGTCACTATAATTGCATAATGGATTTGTATGTGAACTGTACATCCAATTACAAAAATAGCTTGTTCAGTAATCATCTCACCTGTTAGTTGGCGGTGAACTATGCTGCCATTGAGGGCAGCAGTGTCGATCAGATGGAAAAATATCTTCTTATACCACTTGGTTGTTTTCCGAGTGCATTCCACAAAGCTGTTTATCATGTCCGCCTTATCCACTGCCCCCATTTTGAGGTTATAGTCGAGCACACAATCTGGTTTGATCTTTCTCTCTCCAGTCAGGTGATCCACCTTCCCTGTGGCCGACATGGTTGCTGTATGGACAGTGGAGAGGACATGGACATCTCTTTTGTCATGCCACTTTACTGCCAGCTGTTGACCATTCTCCTGGAACTCCACCTCCCCTCTCTGCATCTTCCTGCATCCGAATCCTGGCATCCCCTTCCTGTTCGACCTGACTGTGCCACAGGCCCCTGTGCTGTTGGAGAGCAGATGCTGGAAGAGTGTGGGACTGCTGTACCAATTGTCCACGTACAAAGTGTGTCCCTTGCCGAGATGAGGAGCCAGCATGGTCATCACTACGGACCCGGACACCCCAAGCCCCTCATAATGTTTGATGTCAGTGGTGGACCCTGTGTAAACTATAATATCCTGGACAAATCCTGTCTTCACGTCGCACATGACAAAGAACTTGACTCCAAACCTGTGCCTTTTGGAGGGAATATATTGACGGAACGCCAGCCTACCTTTCCATAACATCAGGGACTCATCAATGCATAGGTCCTTGTATGGCACAAAGACCCGACCAAATGCTGATGTCAGGCTGGTTAGAACATTTCTTATTTTGTATAACGGGTCACTTAAGATGGCAGTAGCATTGTTGACGAAATGCAGGCATCGCAGCAGAACTAGGAAGCGGTCTTGGGAAAAGAGGGTGGCAAAGAAGGGAGTTGCAAACATAGGATCTGTGCTCCAGTATTCTCTTAGGGAGTTCTTCTTTACTATCCCCATGAGGAGGACTGTCACCAGGAAGGTATACATTTCACTAATTGTGGTTGTCACCCATTTAGCGAGTTTCCCCCTCACTCCTGGCTCTCTCTTCTCCTGTAGCTCCAAGGCATAGCGATTGGTCTCCTCTACTATGTCTCCCACCAGCTCCTCTGTCAGAAACAACTTGAAGCACTCTGCCTCAGTTGGAAATGGCAAGGGGCGTTGCACTCCAGACTGGGACTCGTCAAAGCAAACAGCAGGGCCAGGAGGGGTGAAATGACTGGTGGCCTTCCAGCTACCACAAAACTCCTGTACTTCATCCACTGTCGGTCTGCCTCCATCACCACCAGCATCTTCAAAGGGAACTGGTACTTCGTCAGTGGACAAGGGAAATTCAGATTCAGGGTTCTCAATGGCTACAAGGTTGGGGGCAGCTCCTCACTGTCACTGTCAGAATCTGATTCCTGACTTTCATACTCAGACTCATTGTCAGAATTTAAAAAAATCTCCAGAATTTCCACATTTGTGAGTTGTCTCCTTTTGAAAGACATTGCTAATGCTACAGCTTAGCTCACTATCTACATACATAAACAACAACACTGACTCAGAGTGAGAGGGTACGTGTTTGACTACCGGCACGCGCCACTTGTATCAATAAATCACTATCAGAAAATGTTTTGTGTGGCAATTATTTGTGTATTTACGGTTTTATTGACATGTTTTCAATTCTAGGTGACAAATCATGCATTCCGATTCTTGCACAGATTGTAATGGGCACATATTATGTGTGTAAAATATTTTTTTTTAAGGTTGTACTGATTATGATGAGCTAAGCTAATTCCAGCTGTGTAGCCATGTTTGTTGACATACAATGCATTCTGGGTTTCACGTAATCGTCTGTTTGACCAAAGATGTTATAACAAAATGAGGTGAGTAAGAGTTCACAAATTCTTTGAGGACTTCCGGAAATGAATGGTGGGATGTGAACGACGGTAGATGACACACCCCTTCAACATGCATACTATAAACAGACCAAACTCATCTCGTCTTCTCTTATTATCTTCGGTTTCTGTGAGGAAAAATGCATGGCTGCGCGCTGAAACTAATCATCGGATTACTTTCGATTTCTATAAAGTGTTTTACCTAATTATTTCGATCAATGGTGAGCTCACCCGTGATGTGATTAATTATACATAGTAATTGCTATTAGCTAATTCATATTGTAGTTTATGTCAGCCTAGAGTTAGAAAATATGACTGCTTGTGTTGGGTCAATCTTTCCTCAGTTAGCGCTAGGACTATTGTAGCCTACATTTTCCCGGTTAGGATGATTGTGTTATGCTATATATACTTCTGTGAATATCTGAACATTGAATCCAAAAAATAAACTGCTCACATTCTGGACATAACTTTGTAAGGACTGTGTTTGTGTAAATAGTTTCTGAAAAAAGTGTGGCCAGCTCAAACGCTGATTGTTGCGTCATTCGAAACTGGCCGTTCTAAACGAGCCTTCTAAATGAGTGTTCTAATCACACGGGTGTGATCGTACGCTTCAGGGACCACTGTAGAACGATCACACCCGTGTGATGGTACGTGTGAAAGGGTTAAAGGGACCGATGAATTTCTGGGACAGTTTGCGAGACTCCACCCGTAGGGGTAAATTCTTGGTTGAGGGCCATACTCTCTGGCCGAGGCGCAGGGTAGGCCCGGGACGGCGACGTCTGTTGGCTTGTTGTTGGTACCTCTGTGAGGAACGCAGAAGATTAAGACGGGCCTTCTTCCACGTAAGCCGACAGCGTCTGATGAACCTCGAGGCTGAAGGCACACTGACTTCTGCCTCCTGGTCCGGGAACAATGGAGGAGCATAGCCAAACTGACACTCGTGCGGGGACATACCAGTGGAGGAGGAGCACAAGGTGTTGTGCGCGTACTCGGCCCAAACCATGAAGGACGACCATGTGGACGGGTTGTTGGAGACCATACATCTGAGGGTGGTTTCCAGCTCTTGATTCATCCTCTCGGTTTGGCCATTGGACTCCGGATGGTACCCTGAAGATAGACTGGCAGTGGCCCCTATGAGTTGGCAGAAGGCCTTCCAAAACCTTGAGGCGAACTGGGGACCTCTGTCAGAAACCATATCTTGCGGAATGCCGAAGACTCGGAACACATGGTTAATCACCAACTCAGCCGTTTCCTTGGCAGAAAGTAACTTAGTCAAGGGAACGAACCTGGCCGCCTTAGAAAACCTGTCGATGATGACTAGGATAGTTGTATTACCATGGGACGGAGGAAGGCCAGTAATAAAGTCCAATGAGATATGGGACCAGGGTCGGTGGGGAATAGATAGAGGGTGAAGGAGTCCTTGAGGGCGGAGGTGAGAAGATTTGCCCTGGCAGCACACGGAACAGGCCTTGACGAAAGTGGCAACGTCTTCTTTTATGGTGGGCCACCAGAACTTACGCTGGATGAACTCCAAGGTGCGACCTACGCCCGGGTGACAGGTGAGGCGAGAGGAGTGCCCCCACAGAAGGACTTGGGACCTTGCTGCCTTGGGAAAAAACAACAACCGATTGGCAGGACCTCCTCCAGGGCCCGGTTCGATGGCTTGGGCTTGTTTCACGGTATCCTCCACTTGCCACGAGATCGGAGCCACGATCTTAGCGGCCGGAAGGACAGTCATGTCAGTATCTTCTCGAATGGCAGGAGAGTAGATTCGTGACAAGGCGTCCGGTTTGAGATTCTTCGACCCGGGTCTATAGGTGAGGATAAACTGAAATCGGCTGAAGAAAAGAGACCATCGAGCTTGTCTGGAGTTCAACCGCTTCGCCTGCTGGATATACTCCAGATTGTTGTGGTCCGTAAGCACTTGAAACGGTTGAGAAGCCCCCTCGAGCCAGTGTCTCCATTCCTTCAATGCCATCTTAACCGCTAGGAGTTCACGATCCCCCACATCGTAATTCCTCTCGGCCGGGGTAAGCCGGTGAGAGAAGAAGGCGCAAGGATGAAGCTTCTTGTCTTCACCCCTCTGAGACAGGACAGCTCCAACCCCAACCTCTGATGCGTCTACCTCCACCACAAAAGGTTCATCCGCCGTTGGTAGTGTCAGAATGGGAGCAGAGAGGATGCGCTGCTTGAGTCCTTGGAAGGCCGTCTCAGCTTCTCTTCCCCACAGAAACCTTGTGTTGCCATCCTTGGTTACAGCTGAGAGAGGGGCTGCCACCGAGCTGAAGTTCTTGATGAACTTGCGGTAAAAGTTGGTGAAGCCCAGGAAACGCTGAACTTCCTTAACGGACTTGGGGGTGGGCCAATCCGCTACCGCCCCTACCTTCTTGGGGTCCATCTGGACTCGACCGGGTTCCACTACAAATCCCAGGAATTGTACTCGGGAGGAATGGAATTCACATTTTTCCGGCTTCACGTACAAATGGCTGTCAAGGAGGCGTTTGAGTACTTGTCTGACATGCTTAGTGTGTTCTTGAAGGGAGCTCGAAAAGATGAGGATGTCATCCAAGTAAACAAACACGAAGATGTTAAGCATATCCCTAAGCACATCGTTTATGAGCGCTTGGAACACAGCCGGAGCGTTGGTCAGGCCGAAGGGCATCACCAAGTATTCGTAGTGACCAGTAGGCGTGTTGAAAGCGGTCTTCCACTCGTCACCGGGTTTGATCCGCACAAGATGGTATGCGTTCCGCAGGTCAAGCTTAGTGAAGACAACTGCTTCCTGGAGCAGCTCAAAGGCTGTGGCCATAAGGGGTAGCGGGTAGCGGTTACGGACGGTTATGGCATTAAGTCCCCGGTAGTCGATGCAAGGACGTAATCCCCCGTCTTTTTTGGCCACAAAGAAAAACCCTGCTCCCGCCGGCGAGGTGGATGGACGCATGAGGCCTGCTGCCAGAGCGTCCTTGATGTAGGTATCCATAGCAGCTCGTTCGGGAGGAGATAGGGAAAAGATCCGACCCCTGGGGGGACAGGTGCCCGGAAACAGGTCGATGGGGCAATCGTAAGGTCTATGGGGTGGTAGTTTGGTGGCCCTCTGTTTGCTAAATACCGGTTTGAGGTCATGGTAACACTCGGGAACTCGGGACAGGTCGATGGATTCTAGAGACTCGGGAGGGGAACTCGGGGAACTTGGGAAGATACAAGTGGCTTGGCACGTAGGACCCCACTGCTTGATAGTGCCCACAGACCAGTCGATGTGAGGGTTATGGCTGTGAAGCCAGGGGTATCCAAGGACGAGAGGGAACTCGGAACACGAGGTCAGATGAAAGTTCATCACTTCCTGGTGTTGGGAAACTGAAAGTCGCAAGGGAGTAGTGACACGAGTGACAAGTCCAGATCCCAAAGGGCTTCCATCCAACGTAGTAACCCTTATGGGGTCACTTAGAGGTTCAGAGGGACCGCCATTCTCCTTCGCCCAGACACCATCCATGAAGTTACCTGCGGCTCCAGAGTCTACCAAGGCTTGAAGGGGAAGCTCGTGGTTGTCCCAGGAAAGGGTAACTGGAATGAGCAGGCGGGAGTTGGATGGATGGGAGGAGGTTATGTTACCCGTTACAGTCCTCCCAGGCCTGCACGGGAGAGTGCCTTTTCCCTGGAGCCCGGGACACGTGGAGAGGAAATGGCCCGGTTTGCCGCAATATAGACAGCATCGCTCCCTCATCCGGCGGTCTCTCTCAGCCTGGGAGATGCGTCCAACCTGCATGGGTTCCGGTGGAGTCAGTGAGGATAAAGGTGGAGACTCGGAGCTGGGACCGATAGGAGCTAGGGTGAGAGATCTACGGTTGAGCTCTCTCTCTCTCAGACGCTGGTCTATGCGTGAAGCCAACTTGATCAGGGACTCGAGGTTGTCTGGTGGTTCCCGAGTGGCCAGTTCATCTTGGATGGTGTCGGAAAGACCCTTCAAAAAACACACTGTGAGCGCCTCGTCATTCCAGCCACTCACTGCTGCCACCGTGTGGAACTGGATGGCATAGTCCATCACGCTGCGCCGACCTTGGCGGAGAGTCAGGAGCTGTTTGGCTGAGTCAGGACCGCTGGTAGGACCTTGAAACACTCGCTTGAATTCTTCAGCAAAGGTAGAGTAGCTGGCACAGCAGGGACTTTGGGCATCCCACACAGCAGTAGCCCAGGCTAGGGCTTTTTCCGACAGCAGGGTGATAATATATGCTATCTTGGAGCGGTCGGTGGGAAACGACGAGGGTTGCAGCTCGAAGGAGAGAGAACATTGGGTGAAAAACCCCTTACAAACACTCGGATCACCTGAGAACCGTTGGGGAGGCGGCAGACGAGGTTCAGCCAGGGGGTTAACTGCCACGGGCACTTGAATCTGATGAACTGGAGCAGAAGCGGTTGCAGGAGAAAGTTGATCAGAAATCTGCTTTATGGAAGTCATCATCTCCGACAGAAGTTGAGAATGTCCAGCCAGTAAGGCCTCTTGCTGAACCAGAGCAGCTTCGTGACGTTGGACAGTCCCCTCGTGGTGGGACAGCATGGGAAAAAAGTCCTGGGTACTGGCTGCCTCTGGGTTCATATTAATGGCTCAGTGTTTCTGTCAGGACCCGGTGCGAGAAACAGTCACTAAATAATTGGCAGAACCCAGAAGATGAGGCAGACACAGCAGTACTAGAGATGGTGGTTTAATAAAAAATAGATATCCTCCAAAATACAACGAAAAATCCACAAAGTGGTAAAAAACAGCAGGGAAAAACAAACCTCAAAAGACTACTCAAATAATAAACAAGAACAAAACCAGAGAACCTCTGGAAAATCCAACAAGAGAAAAGTCTATATAAAACAAGGCTTGGGCTGGGGCTGGGTGCTAACTACAAACACTGAGCAAGGAACTAAGGAACACACAGGGTTTAAATACTAACAAGGGAATGACTTACAGGTGCAAACAATAATTGGAGCAAGAAAAACAAAAGGTACAAAAAAGGTGCAAGGGGGACATCTAGTGAACAAAACCTGAACAGTCCTGGCCAAAACCTGACAGGAGGCTTTCGTTGTACCATCTACCCAGGCTCTTGACGGTTGCTCAGACATCTCCAATGCAGAACCTCACATCTTTAAGCTGTCCCTTGACTATGGAGATGCTTCGAGATTTGCTTGGCTTGATTTTCATCCGGGCCCACTTGATGTTATCCTGCAGTTTTGCAAGTAGCCGCCTGGTGCATGCTGCAGTGGTGGTCAGTGTAGTCATGTCATCCATGTATGCTCGGATAGGTGGGAGACGAAGCCCTTCCTTAGTTCTCTCACCGCCGACCACCCATCTCGATGCCCTGATGATGACTTCAATGGCCATAGTGAAGGCCAGAGGTGAAATTGTACAGCCATTATGCCTACTTCCAAGCGCTGCCATGTTGTTGTGAAGTCAGGTGTTGTGAAACACAATTGCAGGTCTTGGAAATAGGCCTTTACCAGTGTAGTGATGGGTTCTGGTACGTGGAAAATTTTGAAGGATTCCCAGAGGAGTTCATGGGGAACTGAGCCGAAGGCACTGGCCAGGTCGAGGAAGATGACATGTCCTTCTTAGCTGTTTGGATCTGGTGCCAAATCATACTAGTATGTTCCAGGCAACCAGAGAAACCAGGAATGCCTGCTTTCTGTACAGATGTATCAATGTACTTGTTCCTTTCCAGGAAAGTGGACAGCCTCTGTGCTATTATACTGAAAAAGATCTTCCCTTCGACGTTGAGAAGGGAGATCGGTCGGAATTGACTGATGTCTGTTGAATCCTTCTCTTTCGGGATTAACACACCACCAGCCCTTCGCCATGCCTTTGGTATTATTTCCTTCTGCCACACTATCCTCATGAGCCTCCAAAGAAAGCGTAGATCATCCGGGGCGTTCTTGTAGAGCTTGTATGGTATTCCATTAGGCCCAGGAGCCGAGGCCGCTCTTGCTCGTCGGACAACGTTCTCTACTTCCTTCCATTTTGGAGGGTCAGTGTCCAGATTGAATTCTGGTGGTTGAATAGGTGGGATGTCATGTTGGATGATTATCTGCTCATGCCTTTTCGTGTCCTGGTGGACCTTTTCCAGATGTTCTTCCAGTTCTGGCTTTGGAGTTTTTAGGATTCCGCACTTTTCCTTTGCGAAGAGGTCTTTGACAAACTTAAAGGGGGTTTTATAGAACCGTGTTCTTGAGTGATCCTTCTTCCTACGAAGTTTCCTTAAGTTTTCCGCTCTTCGCAAGGTTGCCATCCGAAAATTGATGTCTACTTGGAGTAGCATGAGACCTTCTCTCTCTGCATCAGAGGCCTTCTTCCACTGCTTTCTCAGCTGTCTTCTCTCTCTGACAAGTATCTCGATCTCTTGCTGCCTCCTAGATTTGGCTGGCGCGGGTGGTGTCTTGCCACTTCTCCTTTCGTTTACTCCAAAGCGCTCTTCTCCGTAGTGGTAGATAATGTCTCCCATCCTTTCAAGCTTTTTCTCTGCTGTTCCTACTTGTTGTTCCAAGAGTTTTGTCAGGTCGTTATTGATTGTTTCCCACTCTCTCTTTTCAACAGTTTTGGGCCACTTCACACTCGGTCTGTGCCCTTTGATCTTTTCCTCTTTTAGAGGTCTCTGTGGTTGGGTGAGTTCATCCACCGGCATTTCTGAGCTTGTGTTATCCTTCTCCGTTACAGGGGTGCTGATGCTCTGCGAACTTTGGTTTGCGCCCCGTCGCTGTGCTGCATTCGACTGATTTGACTGGCTGCTTCGTAAGAAGTACTGGTCAATGCGAGGTCCCTGTCTCTGCTCTCCCAAGCACCTTTTCCTCCCTTGATGGATCCTTAACCCCCTTGCCGATGTTACTCTCTCCCAACCACAGCTGCACACCTGAAGTGTGTGTCCTGCTGCTGTTATGGTTGTCTCATGTGCTGTGTTCCTACTCGTAGTCGTTTCCGTTCCTGGGTCCGTAGCTGTGTGATCAGTCGTTGAGCCATCTTGCTCCCCAGGTCTCACAGGCTCTAGGGGTATGTTCCTTTGTTGACTTTCAGTAGCACTTAGCGGGTGTCTCCAACATACTGAAGCAGCGTCGGAGACTGCCAAAATGGGTAGCTAGCCCATGACAGCCCCAGTGGGGTCTATTCCCTCCGGTCAGGTCTATTTTCTAATCCATGAGATATTGTAATGGCATTTTAATGTCTCTTACATCTACCTATACAACCTGGTCTCAGAGCATTTCGTATTATCCTGTAAGTAAATCCGAATGACTCCATTTAGTATGATATGTTACATTTCAAATGCTTTGTACTAATTTATGGATGTCTATCATCCATTTTGAAGAAGATGTTAATAATTACATTTTGTATAATATTCTAAGATTTTGCAAAACATACAATATGTTATGAATTTGCAAAACATACAATATGTTATGAATTTGCAAAATGTATGATATGTTACGAATTCCAATTTGTTGTGGCTGATGCTAGCTAGGTGACTAGGTGGCTAACACTAACGTTAGTTAGCTGGATAACATTAGCTAGACTCTGGGTTAGGGTTAAGAGTTAGGTTAGATTGTTAAGTTTAGGATTAGGCAAGGTTTAGCAAAAAGGGATAAGGATATGTTTTAAGTAACTTTCTGTCTTATGTAACCATACCAAACAAAACATGTCATGCTAATTTTAGTGTCCCGGATTTACATTTACTATGTTAAGTCTAGTCTATGAGACTAGGCTGACATTTAAAGCTGAATTGGAAGAGGTAACTTTATTGACATAAAAACTACGATTATCAACATCTGCTACCACTAGTCTTTGTAGTATCAAGGAGGTAGTGAGAAGGTTACTGTGTCAATTTTAAAGAGGTGTTGTATAATGTACAGACAGGTGTATGTGTAAGTATGTTTTTGTAAAGGGGTTGTGTATCCTGTTGTCACAGTGGGCCTCAGAGCACAGTAGTACACAGCAGAGTCAGACAGCTGCAACCTCTGGATCGTCAAGGGGACTGATTTGGAGTTGGAATCTAGATCAGCATGAAATCTCTCCTTGAACTCAGTAGCATTGCCCCCAGTTCCAAATTTGTGCCGCATAAGCATATACTTGGGGTAGTCGTTTGCTCCCTGTTTGTACCAGAATAGATATGGACTTGGATCGTCTGTTTCATAATGACAGACAAGTGTTATTTGTCCTTCTTCAGTAGCCGTCTCAACTCCTTTTGGCTGTAACACTCTGTCTCCTCTGCATTCTGGAGAGAAATTAAATAAGTTGAAAAAGATAGGGTGTTTGATGATTTATACCCATTTAATCATTGGGAGCATATAAAGTGAGCAACTGTCTCTATTTTTCATGACAACATAAAGGGATAATTAAAGCAATGGCAGTAAGCAAATCAAAAAATTGTTATCATACCCCAACAAAATGCAGAAAGAACCAGAATATTCTTCAGCCAAGATTCCATGTCTACTGTGAGAAGGGTAGGTAAGGAGAGAGAAAACACACTTGTATGTGTCAAAAGCTTTTGAAACCACTTCTTTAACTCTGCCTTAGGAAGCATTAAGGAGGAGCTTCCACTAGGCTCTCTAAGAGTCTTACATCACACTATCAAATAGTTTTTGTAATGAGGCTGTATATCCTGTTGTCACAGTGGGCCTCAGAGCACAGTAGTACACAGCAGAGTCAGACAGCTGCAACCTCTGGATCATCAAGGGGACTGACTTGGAGTCTGCATCGAGATGGGCATCAAATCTATCCTTGAACTCAGTGGTATTTTTACTTCCAAAAGAAAAACGTCCCAGCATGAACTCTGGGAAGCCATGTAATTCATGTTTGTACCAGAACAGGTAGAGATCCTTCATATTAACTGCATCAAATCGACAGCCCAGTGTGACCTGTTCTCCCTCAGTAGCAATCACATCTCCTGGTGGCTGAATGACTGAGTCATCTCCTCTGCATTCTGGAAAATAATGTAATACACATTTGTATTAGGAGGAAAATAATCAAGCGGCATGATTGAGTGAATAAAAAAGTGTGAATCTAATACTGGTAGTATTGTACTGAAAAATATGTTTGAAAAGAAAGGGATTCGAGCAAAGGCAGTAAACAAATTAGAAAAATAATATTATAATACCGTAACAACATGCAGCAAGAATCAGTAAATTACTCAGCCAGGGTCCCATGTCTGCCAATGTGAGATCAATGGGAGAAGAGTAAAACCACTCTGATGTAGCTAGGCCGTGATGACACCATGACATCTTCCCTCCTCCTCTTTTTCTGTATTGTCAAACATTGAGAATCCTGTGACAAGCACTCTACAGAGCAAAATGTGATATTCAGCCTGGAAACAAACCTCTTCTTGAACTCATCACTATTGCTCCCTTCTGAATAACGATCTCTTCTCAGGACATACTGAGGAGAGTTCCTAGTTAACTTCTCTAGGATAGGTGGGACGGTAGCGTCCCACTTGGCCAAAATCCAGAAGGCTACCTGAAATGTTTGACCCAAGTTAAACAATTTAAAGGCAATGCTACCAAATAATAATTGAGTGTATATAAACTTCTGACCCACTGGGTATGTGATGAAAGAAATAAAAGCTGAAATAATTCATTCTCTCTACTATTATTCTGACATTTCACATTCTTAAAATAAAGTGGTGATCCTAACTGACCTAAAACAGGGAATTTTTACTAGGATTAAACATGTCAGGAATTGTGAAAAACTGAGTTTAAATGTATTTGGTTAAGGTGTTTGTAAACTTCCGACTTCAACTGTATATATAAAAACAAATACTTTTAGACTTTTACTCAAGTAGTAATTTACTGGGGGACTTTCACTTGAGTCATGTTCTATTAAGGTATATTTACTTTTACTGAAGAATGACTGTCACGCCCTGACCGTAGAGAACTTTTTATGTCTCTATTTTGGTTTGGTCAGGGTGTGATTTGGGTGGGCATTCTATGTTCCTTTTTCTATGATTTGTATTTCTGTGTGTTTGGCCGGGTGTGGTTCTCAATCAGAGGCAGCTGTCTATCAATGTCTCTGATTGAGAACCATACTTAGGTTGCCTTTTCCCACCTGTATTGGTGGGTAGTTGTCTATGTGTAGTTGCATGTCAGCACTCAGTTATTTATAGCTTCACGGTCGTTTTGTTGTTTTGTTAGTTTGTTCAGTGTTTCATTCGTTAATTAAAAAAGAATGTATTCACATCACGCTGCGCCTTGGTCTCCTCTCTTTGACGAACGTGACAATGACAATGTAGTACTTTCTCCACCACTGTCACCATGTAGACTATGATGCAAGGGTTGTCTCAAGATTTGGTCCAGAAAATAAACTTCTCACACCTGCCTGGAGTTAATCAAGTAGAAAACTGCCAGCCTCATAATCCTGCTTCTTCTAATGTGTTTCATTATTTGTACCAACTGAAGCTAGGGTTAGGGTTCATTCTAGGGTTATATTCAATTCAGTAGGTAGACAAGAATCCTGGTTTCATCTGTACTGGGCAGATGTCAGACATCGTGTATGGCGGCATGTAGGCGAGCTGTTTGCTGATGCCAACGTCGTGAACAGAGTGCCCCATGGTGGCAGTGGGGCAGTATGGTATGGGCAGGCATGAACACAATTGCATTTTATTGATGACAATTTGAATGCACAGAGAAACCATGACGAGATCCTGAGGCCCAGTGTTGTGTCAATCAACCACCATCAACCGCATGTTTCAGCATGATAATGCACAGCCCCATGTCGCAAGGATCTGTATGCAATTCCACGAACTGAAAATATCACAGCTCTTCCATGGCCTGCATACTCACCAGGCATGTCACCTATTGAGCATGTTTGGGATGCTCTGGATCGATATGTGTGCTCCAGTTCCCTCAAATGTCCAGCATCTTCGCACAGCCATTGAAGAGAAGTGGGACAATATTCCAAAAGCTAAAAAAAAACAGCCTGATCAACTCTATGTGAAGGAGATGTGTTGCACTGCATAAGGCAAATGGGGTTCACACCAGACACTGACTGGTTTTCTGATACTACTTTCTTTTTAAGGTATCTGTGACCAACAGATTCATATCTATATTCCCAGTCATGTGAAATCCATTGATTAGGGCCTTATGAATTAATTTCATCTGACTGATTTCCTTATATGAACTGGAAAAGCTTGTGTTTATATTTTTGTTCAGTGTGTAAAATAATTGCAAATTGTGAATACAAGAAGCACAAAAATAATATGCAATTGTGACAAGAAAGGGTTAAAACATAATGAATGTATATTCTGTTTGGTGGGGGAAATTATTCTACAACACAGACACCTGTAGTGTTGACATGCTGCATGAATCATTTAAAAGAAAAGGAGCAAATTGATAATTCTTTACTGACACCTATTGACTCTCACCAGTAACTTACCCTTGAAAATACAAGCAATGTCAAGGTTTCACCTTGTTGGGCAGAATGTTGAACACTAGATGGAACTATTGTATCATTATTAGAAATAGATTTGCTTTTGAGTGGTCAGAGAATAAAGACACTAGTTCTTCTGAGTGGCATTGGAAGTGGCTAGAGTCTTCAGAGGTGTAAGGATAATTAGGAGTATGAAACTAAGGTATTTGATGCAGTGCTACTCCATTCATGTAATAATAATAATGAAGAAACAAGTTAGAAATTAATAACTGATCCTGACATGAAGTTAGGGATAGAGTTATGGGTAGAATAGAGGTGTTTAGAGTTTAGGACTGTCGTTTCTTTGGCTATGCCGGATTAAGTGTTATGACATAAAATACTTTCTCTGTAATTAATATTACTTGATTGAACTAATCATGTAAATGTAATTAACTAGAGAGGAGGGGCAACACAAAATAATATTTATAGAGCTGTTATCTTCCGAATAAACTCTTAACTTGTGAGGTTACTAATCCTCTTACTGAGTGTTGCTGGGCTGACATGTGGTATTGGTACTGGTACTCAAGGGGTCCAGTTGTCCTACCGATTTATTCTGAAATGTTATCCTACAGGAATACATGATTAGAGCATTTTACTAGTTGTCTTGTAGTGACTACTTCACATGGCAAGGAATGATTATTGTTGCCATTTGTTTTGGAGGTGGACAAGTCCACTGGACTTCCTTTACGACCAGTGTGGTACACCTCAGTACTACCTTAGATGTGTTCTAAGATAATCCCCGTCTAGGGGCCTGTCTGCTCCTCACTGTTCTCAAAGGGCAGTTTACAACTAGATTTGATTTATGCTCTGGCGGCCTCGTACGGTGTTGTCCGTAGTCTCGACCCCCTCCACCGGCCTCGATAAGGCTCGTCATGGGTCTGGGCTACTATTCCCCCCTTTGTGTCTCGGGACCCCCCCACCAGCATGTGGTGTTGGTATCCGAGGCGCAAACGAAAGGTTCGGACCCTATGTACGAGATGTCAGTGGCCGCGTTATTATGAGAATGGCTGTAACCTTTCAACCAAATCTCCTGGTGTTTGTGCGTCAACACCCTCAGTGGCTGTCGAGGTCTGTCAGTCACCACCGCGTCCGCGTGTGGCAACCTCTTCAGTACCTGCAAACTGAGACGAGGATATCGGTCTGTGATATCGCAAAGTGTTTCACCAGTGGGAGTCATCGGGTCAGTTGCTGGACTGACGCCATTAGTGTCATTGTAAGGGTTGACAGTCCCCCACAAAGCGGAAGGTGTGTCATCGGAAGCAGAGTATACTCTGTGCATCAATGTTTTTCTTGCTGCGACGGCCGCAGTGCTTGCGGAAGTGTCTGAAGGGCAAGAGAAGTTCATCTCAACTACCGTATTGCATGACTGCAAGGAGGAGGGAAGTTGCTCATTCACAGAGACAGCTGGCTCGAAATCATGAAAATAATTGTCAATCAGATTGGCTGATGGAATGTGTCGAGATATCGTAATATCTCCTTGGATCGGATTCTGCACCAAGTGTTTTCTAAACGTCTTTTTCCCCAGGGGTGCTTTCGACAGATACCCCTTGTGAATGACTGCGTTGCAGCTAGCGTTAGGGAAAGACAGTGTCGTCGGTGGAGAAGGCACTGTAGCCTGTGACCATACCTGGTTGGTTTTCCAATCCATCAATGGGAGTAACCGATCCATCAAGTCTGCTCCAAGTAGCAGGGGTACAGTTTCGAGGCTGGTAACATACACAGGGTGGACGAGCAATACGTCCTTGAAGTGTAGTTTCAGCATGACTCTCAATGTGAGAGGCGAGGTAGTCTGAGTGACCCCTCGAAGTGTAGTGTCGCATTGTTCCACTTTTAACCTCTACCGCTTCTCTCTCCCGGATCCGGGATCCTCCTCATCAAAAAAGCTGACAAGCCTAGCCTAACGGGACAGGGATATCATATAATATAATTTTCATGAAATCACAAGTCCAATACAGCAAATGGAAGATAAACATCTTGTGAATCCAGCCATCATTTCCGATTTTTAAAATGTTTTACAGCGAAAACACAATATGTATTTCTATTAGCTAACCACAATAGCCAAACACACAACCGCATATTTTCACCATGTTTCCACCGCATAGGTAGCTTTCACAAAACCGACAAAATAGAGATAAAATTAGTCACTAACCAAGAAACAACTTCATCAGATGACAGTCTATAAAATTCAATTAATTATTCAGTGTATTAAAAATGGACAAAATATCCTTCAAAGTAATATTACTCCAGTCTCCAGTAATTGTTAGGTGACCTAAACTGGGATATGCTTAACACCCCGGCAGTCCTACAATCTAAGCTAGATGCCCTCAATCTCACACAAATCATCAAGGAACCCACCAGGTACAACCCTAAATCCGTAAACATGGGCACCCTAATAGACATTATCCTGACCAACTTGCCCTCCAAATACACCTCTGCTGTCTTCAATCAAGATCTCAGCGATCACTGCCTCATTGCCTGTATCCGCTATGGGTCCGCGGTCAAACGACCACCCCTCATCACTGTTAAACGCTCCCTAAAACACTTCTGCGAGCAGGCCTTTCTAATCGACCTGGCCCGGGTACCCTGGAAGGATATTGACCTCATCCCGTCAGTTGAGGATGCCTGGTCATTCTTTAAAAGTTACTTCCTCACCATATTAGACAAGCATGCTCCGTTCAAAAAATGCAGAACTAAGAACAGATATAGCCCTTGGTTCACTCCAGACCTGACTGCCCTCGACCAGCACAAGAACATCCTGTGGCGAACTGCAATAGCATCGAAGAGCCCCCGCGATATGCAACTGTTCAGGGAAGTCAGGAACCAATACACGCAGTCAGTCAGGAAAGCAAAGGCCAGCTTTTTCAAGCAGAAATTTGCATCCTGTAGCTCTAACTCCAAAAAGTTCTGGGATACTGTAAAGTCCATGGAGAACAAGAGCACCTCCTCCCAGCTGCCCACTGCACTGAGGCTAGGTAACACGGTCACCACCGATAAATCCGTGATAATCAAAAACTTCAACAAGCATTTCTCAATGGCTGGCCATGCCTTCCTCCTGGCGCCTCCAACCTTGGCCAACAGCCCCCCCCCCCCCGCTGCTACTCGCCCAAGCCTCCCCAGCTTCTCCTTTACCCAAATCCAGATAGCAGATGTTCTGAAAGAGCTGGAAAACCTGGACCCATACAAATCAGCTGGGCTTGACAATCTGGACCCACTATTTCTGAAACTGTCCGCCGCCATTGTTGCACCCCCTATTACCAGCCTGTTCAACCTCTCCTTCGTATCATCTGAGATCCCCAAGGATTGGAAAGCTGCCGCGGTCATCCCCCTCTTCAAAGGGGGAGACACCCTGGACCCAAACTGTTACAGACCTATATCCATCCTGCCCTGCCTATCTAAGGTCTTCGAAAGCCAAGTCAACAAACAGATCACTGACCATCTCGAATCCCACCGTACCTTCTCCGCTGTGCAATCCGGTTTCCGAGCCGGTCAAGGGTGCACCTCAGCCACGCTCAAGGTACTAAACGATATCATAACCGGCATCGATAAAAGACAGTACTGTGCAGCCGTCTTCATCGACCTGGCCAAGGTTTTCGACTCTGTCAATCACCATATTCTTATCGGCAGACTCAGTAGCCTCGGTTTTTCTAATGACTGCCTTGCCGGGTCACCAACTACTTTGCAGACAGAGTTCAGTGTGTCAAATCGGAGGGCATGTTGTCCGGTCCTCTGGCAGTCTCTATGGGGGTACCACAGGGTTCAATTCTCGGGCCGACTCTTTTCTCTGTATATATCAATGATGTTGCTCTTGCTGCGGGCGATTCCCTGATCCACCTCTACGCAGACGACACCATTCTGTATACTTCTGGCCCTTCCTTGGACACTGTGCTATCTAACCTCCAAACGAGCTTCAATGCCATACAACACTCCTTCCGTGGCCTCCAACTGCTCTTAAACGCTAGTAAAACCAAATGCATGCTTTTCAACCGTTCGCTGCCTGCACCCGCACGCCCGACTAGCATCACCACCCTGGACGGTTCCGACCTAGAATATGTGGACATCTATAAGTACCTAGGTGTCTGGCTAGACTGCAAACTCTCCTTCCAGACTCATATCAAACATCTCCAATCCAAAATCAAATCTAGAGTCGGCTTTCTATTTCGCAACAAAGCCTCCTTCACTCACGCCGCCAAACTTACCCTAGTAAAACTGACTATCCTACCGATCCTCGACTTCGGCGATGTCATCTACAAAATAGCTTCCAATACTCTACTCAGCAAACTGGATGCAGTTTATCACAGTGCCATCCGTTTTGTTACTAAAGCACCTTATACGACCCACCACTGCGACCTGTATGCCCTAGTCGGCTGGCCCTCGCTACATGTTCGTCGTCAGACCCACTGGCTCCAGGTCATCTACAAGGCTATGCTAGGTAAAGTGCCGCCTTATCTCAGTTCACTGGTCACGATGGCTACAACCACCCGTAGCACGCGCTCCAGCAGGTGTATCTCACTGATCATCCCTAAAGCCAAAACCTCATTTGGACGCCTTTCCTTCCAGTTCTCTGCTGCCTGCGACTGGAACGAATTGCAAAAATCTCTGAAGTTGGAGACTTTTATCTCCCTCAACAACTTTAAACATCTGCTATCCGAGCAGCTAACCGATAGCTGCAGCTGTACATAGTCCATCGGTTTATAGCCCACCCAATTTACCTACCTCACCCCCCCATACTGCTTTTATTTATTTACTTTTCTGCTCTTTTACACACCAGTATCTCTACTTGCACATGATCATCTGATGATTTATCACTCCAGTGTTAATCTGCTAAATTGTAATTATTCGATTTATTGCCTACCTCCTCATGCCTTTTGCACACATTGTATATAGATTCTCTTTTTTCTACCATGTTATTGACTTGTTTATTGTTTACTCCATGTGTAACTCTGTGTTGTTGTCTGTTCACACTGCTATGCTTTATCTTGGCCAGGTCGCAGTTGCAAATGAGAACTTGTTCTCAACTAGCCTACCTGGTTAAATAAAGGTGAAATAAAAAATAAAAAAATTACATTGGATATGTAATTGGATATGAAGAATAGCATCAATCTCACCCATATATTAAAATTGATCCCAGTAACATGCTGGTACGTGTTATTTGACACAAGTAGAGTTATGACAGAATGACTCGCCTGGTTTCTCACTGTCAGCTATAAAAGGCATTTCCTTACCTCTGCCTCAATTATGTAACACGTTCCCTTAAAAAATGGCACACAACACAAAGTACTGTACACATCCACGTGCACACACAGTGTTTTTGTAAGGGAGCTGTATATCCTGCTGTCACAGTGGGCCTCAGAGCACAGTAGTACACAGCAGAGTCAGACAGCTGCACCCTCTGGATCGTCAAGGGGACTGATTGTGTCTTGTCATTTAGCTTTGCATTGAATCTCTCCTTGAACCCTGCAGCATTGTCTCCAGATCCAATAGAAAAACAGCTCAGCATATGTTTAGGGAAGTCATTGGCTTCTTGTTTGTACCAATAGATATATGCTACATTTTAGCACTAGTGGTGTTATACACTGCTCAAAAAAATAAAGGGAACACTTAAACAACACAATGTAACTCCAAGTCAATCACACTTCTGTGAAATCAAACTGTCCACTTAGGAAGCAACACTGATTGACAATAAATTTCACATGTTGTTGTGCAAATGGAATAGACAACAGGTGGAAATTATAGGCAATTAGCAAGACACCCCCAATAAAGGAGTGGTTCTGCAGGTGGTGACCACAGACCACTTCTCAGTTCCTATGCTTCCTGGCTGATGTTTTGGTCACTTTTGAATGCTGGCGGTGCTTTCACTCTAGTGGTAGCATGAGACGGAGTCTACAACCCACACAAGTGGCTCAGGTAGTGCAGCTCATCCAGGATGGCACATCAATGCGAGCTGTGGCAAGAAGATTTGCTGTGTCTGTCAGCGTAGTGTCCAGAGCATGGAGGCGCTACCAGGAGACAGGCCAGTACATCAGGAGACGTGGAGGAGGCCGTAGGAGGGCAACAACCCAGCAGCAGGACCGCTACTTCCGCCTTTGTGCAAGGAGGAGCACTGCCAGAGCCCTGCAAAATGACCTCCAGCAGGCCACAAATGTGCATGTGTCTGCTCAAACGGTCAGAAACAGATTCCATGAGGGTGGTATGAGGGCCCGACGTCCACAGGTGGGGGTTGTGCTTACAGCCCAACACCGTGCAGGACGTTTGGCATTTGCCAGAAAACACCAAGATTGGCAAATTCGCCAATGGCGCCCTGTGCTCTTCACAGATGAAAGCAGGTTCACACTGAGCACATGTGACAGACGTGACAGAGTCTGGAGACGCCATGGAGAACTTTCTGCTGCCTGCAACATCCTCCAGCATGACCGGTTTGGCGGTGGGTCAGTCATGGTGTGGGGTGGCATTTCTTTGGGGGGCCGCACAGCCCTCCATGTGCTCGCCAGAGGTAGCCTGACAGCCATTAGGTACCGAGATGAGATCCTCAGACCCCTTGTGAGACCATATGCTGGTGCGGTTGGCCCTGGGTTCCTCCTAATGCAAGACAATGCTAGACCTCATGTGGCTGGAGTGTGTCAGCAGTTCCTGCAAGAGGAAGGCATTGATGCTATGGACTGGCCCGCCCGTTCCCCAGACCTGAATCCAATTGAGCACATCTGGGACATAATGTCTCGCTCCATCCACCAACGCCACGTTGCACCACAGACTGTCCAGGAGTTGGCGGATGCTTTAGTCCAGGTCTGGGAGGAGATCCCTCAGCCACATCATCAGGAGCATGCCCAGGCGTTGTAGGGAGGTCATACAGGCACGTGGAGGCCACACACACAACTGAGCCTCCTTTTGACTTGTTTTAAGGACATTACATCAAAGTTGGATCAGCCTGTAGTGTGGTTTTCCACTTTAATTTTGAGTGTGACTCCAAATCCAGACCTCCATGGGTTGATAAATTTGATTTCCATTGATAATTTTTGTGTGATTTTGTTGTCAGCACATTCAACTATGTAAAGAAAAAAGTATATAATAAGAATATTTCATTCATTCAGATCTAGGATGTGTTATTTTAGTGTTCCCTTTATTTTTTTGAGCAGTGTATTAACAACTCAGTGTTATCAGTCCTCCTTCTGTAGCAATCAGACTTCCTTGTTGCTGGTGAACATGGTCTCCTGTGCACTCTGGAAGACAAAAAAATATAAAGTGAGTGATAACGAAATATAAAAAAATTAAAATGAGATAGATGATGATTATATAAACCAATGAGAAAAAAGGTTCCATCATACCGAAGCAGAATGCATCAGGAACCAGCCAGATGATCAGACAGAGTACCATGGTTATACAGAACACACTGAGAGTGAATGTGAGTTACAGTAAGAGATAGAGATCCTCTCTCTCTCTTCCATGTCCATCTCAGCCTGTATATCACCATCAACTGACAGACATGAAGGAGGAGCCTGTTCAGAGACAGGAGAGATTGTAAAGAAATGTATGGGTCAATATTACCTCGTTAATATTAGATATAAGCACTCATTGCAGTACATTAGCCAAAGTGAAAAGCTCACATAAACTGAAAAGTAGGTAAAGCAATTGTCAAATACCTACATGTTCCGTGAAGTGAGTAAGATAAACATATATTTGTTGAGGTGAAAACGTACACATATTGTATTTTCTGGATTGTCAAGGGAACTTACTTTGCTGTGAAATTCAGACGGGCATCAAAGCTCTCCTTGAACTCAGTAGCAGTTCCCTTAACTCCAAACCTATCCCTTCTCTGCATAAACATGGGGTTGACATTTGCTAGTTGTTTGTACCAGAAGAAATATGGTGATTGATTAGTTGTATCAAATAGACAAGTGAGTGTTGTTGGTTGTCCTTCTATGACCATTACATCTTCCGTTGGCTGTGTTACATTCTGTCCTGCTCTGCACCCTGAAAAGAAAGATAAATATATCTTCAAAACATATATTAATAATGTATATAAATAAAATAAACAAATGCACAGAAAGAGACAGATGAACAGAGTGATGTTATACCAAAGCAGCATGCAGCCAGAACATGCAGGATCAGCCAATTTCTCATGACAAGTCAGTCAGTTTGAAGTGGAAAAGGTAAGGAGCAGAACAATGTTGATCTATCTATCACAGAGCTTTGACACCCTCTGTCCTACTGTTGATGCTTCATGTTGTTCTGTATTACATGCAGTAGTAGACCGTGGGGAGGTGTCTGTCTGTATGGCATCCTCTGATTCAGGGGTGTGTGTGCTTTGTTAGGTTGTCCCCTTCAGGTTGACTTTCATACTACACCACCAAGCTGTGTGATTTGTGAATAGGAGTAACTACAAACAATAATATTGTTGCACGTTGTCATATTCCCAAGTGTTTATCCAGCCAATATTTTAAAAAACTGCCTACGGTAAGAGAAATTGAAGACTAGTGATTGAAGGGTAAAGAATACATCTTTCTCACAGTTTTTTTTCTCACAATTGAATATGAAGACAGAGAAACACTAGACCACCTGGGGATTTCACACAGTGCAGGTGTGACCACAATTCTCTGATCTAAATTTGTATGATTTAAAATTGTGGGTTGATGTTTAATAATGATCCACAGAACAACAAAGCATTTTGTTCTGCAGGTTTTTGTACAGTGTCTTATATGTATCACTGTGTATAAAAATACTGGTTATAACAATCGCTGAGAGCACAGTAGTAGAAAGATGAATCTGTCAAGGTTAGGTGGGTTATGATCAGTTCAGTTGGTGTCCGGGAGGTTGCAGATGGTTATTTCTGATCAAGGATATGTTCACTACCGCTCTTGTATATGGCAGCTTTATACACAGCCTGGTCTCATAGACTAGACGTACCATAACAAATGTTAATCCGGAACAAAAGTAGGGTGGTTTGTCAGGTGGATAGTTGGGCATATATCTTGAATGCCTAACCACCCAAAAGTTGTGAGTTCGAATCACAACAGTGAAGAGGCGACTCCGGGATGCTGGCCTTCTAGGCAGAGTTGCAAAGAAGAAGCCATATCTCAGACTGGCCAATAAAAATATAATTTTAAGATGGGCAAAAGAACACAGACACTGGACAGAGGAACTCTGCCAAGAAGGCCAGCATCCCGGAGTCGTCTCTTCACTGTTGACGTTGGGACTGGTGTTTTGCGGGTACTATTTAATGAAGCTGCTGTCGTGGAGAATTGTCTAAGAAATATAACACTCTTACAAGAACTTGTGAATTCAATATAGACTTTAATACAAAGTAGCAAAAATGAGCCCTTCCATGGAAGGACCCTATCACAAATGTAACAGAGCCGAGCCTCTCCATGGAAAGAGACTAAATTCTCATATTACAGAGTCCTGCCTTTATAGGATTCTGTCTTTGCATAACGTATAGAGTCCCCTCCCTCTATATGAAAATAGCTTCCCTTGACCTTTCTCCATTATTTTCTTTTCATCTCAGAGCTTGCTTGTTCACGCCCACTAACGCTCATATCTGCTTTTGGTTAGGTTATAATGATGTCAGAACCCTTTTCACATCCTAAAAATAATATATATCTATCATGCTTATGTTCCATCTGTTGGTCAGTTGGCTAACACCCTCCTTTGCGTGTCCTTCTGGCATTGATATGTCCAGCTGTCCTAAGTGCCTATGGTTTTGGCCTTTGTACTCATGTTCGTTCAGCTCAATGTAATCTTTGGTATGTTGCCCTTTTCAGAAATAGCAGATGCACTAGGTGTCATCTTCTCCTCCTATTGTCCGATGGACATATGTCCTTGCTACTTCAGTATAGCATCTGCCCCTATATATATTACACTAGCTCCCACACTGCCAGTTGAGGACTTGTGAGGCGTCTGTTTCTCAAACTAGACACTCTAATGTACTTGTCCTCTTGCTCAGTTGTGCGCCGGGGCCTCCCATTCCTCTTTCCATTACTGGTTAGAGACAGTTTGCTCTGTTCTGTGAAGGGAGTAGTACACAGCGCTGTACGAGATCTTCAGTTTCTTGGCAATTTCTCACATGGAATAGCCTTCATTTCTCAGAACAAGAATAGACTGACGAGTTTCAGAAGAAAGTTCTTTGTTTCTGGCCATTTTGAACCTGTAATCAAACCCACAAATGCTGATGCTCCAGATACTCAACTAGTCTATAGAAGGCCAGTTTTATTGCTTCATTTATCAGAACAGCAGTTTTCTGCTATGCTTACATAATTGAAAAAGGGTTTTCTAATGATCAATTAGCATTTAAAAAATTATAAACTTGGATCAGCTAACACAACGTGCCATTGGAATACAGGTGTGATGGTTGCTGATAATGGGCCTATGTACGCCTATGTAGATATTCCATTCAAAATCAGCCATTTCCAGCTACAATAGTCATTTACAACATGAACAATGTGTACACTGTATTTCTGATCAATTTGATGCTATTTTAATGGTCAAAAATTTGCATTTTGTTCAAAAATAAGGACATTTCTAAGTGACCCCAAACGTTTCAATGGTAATGTATATAAAACATGTGTGGGGGGCTTGCCTGTTTTGCATGTTATTTGGCATTAATACATGACACATGTCAGTTTCCTAACAATGTAAAAAAAAAATATATATAATTGAGTTAATAAAGCCGCATACAAACATCTCTTTTTTGTTTTCTTGAGTAAGGCAGCTCCAAAATGCAGGTGTTTCAGCCTAGCTCAGTGCTTTCTGTGGTGGTGGGGCATGTCAGCAGAAAATAGGAACATTGCGTCGTGATTGGCTTAGTGTTCTGTCACTCATGGGGACCTTACGCAATCGCCAAGCTTCAGTCCTTGTTAAGGGTAGACATTCAACATTTCTGCCCTTTGTGTCCTGCCATAGAGATATATTACAAGTGCCCTTCCAAGAAGGCTCAAGGTCATTGGCCACAGAAATGACGTCAAATCACGTTATATGTACAGTAGCTTTGACTGGACTGATCATGTCACATCTTACTTTCACAATCTTAGCTAGCAGTCATCATCATTAATCAAGTCTACTTGCAAATCCTTTTAATCCTTGTCATATGAAGAGAAATAATGAAGAGAAAATATAGATAAAACGTAACGGTTTTCATCGGCAATTGGACATAAACATTACACAACAATTTGGAGATTGCAAATTCAACAATGAATGGTTTGTTAGGAATCGGTGACAGTGGCTAACTGCAAACATTGCAACTAGGAAGTAAGGAATAAACAGCTCAAACTAGGAAAATACATTTTGAACGGTCATTCAACTCGGAATTGTAAATCCGGCACCTTTCTCTTTGATGACAATATTTGCCCACGAAGGACCGCCGCGCCACTTTCCTGTTCAAACACATCACAACAACTTGAGTCCAAAAATGTCTTATGCTGCTTCATAAATGATGTAGGATGCCAGAGAGATAGGTATACTGGAAGTGTGGTGGAGGTGTTGAAGGTTTATTTTACTAAATCATGTTACGAATGTTTAGAATGTTTAGCCATATGAAAATATTCTGATATTCATTACATATTTATTTCATTTCCAAATATAAAATCTGGTCACTGGTAGTTGAACATGCAAATAACTTTCATATTAAAAGAAGGGAATATAATGGATGGAAGATAAGATCTATTCAGACGCAGGTTCTAGGGGTTCTAGGGGTCTCAGATTCAGGTTATCTGTGTTTCTATTGTCAAGATTAGTTTTTGTATTGTTTTTCTGAGGTTTCCTGTCACTGTGGGCCTCAGAGTACAGTAGTACAGAGCAGAGTCTGTCACTTCAGCAGAGGAGATCTCCAGATCCACACGGTGTTCCTCTTTTTCATGTGTGAGGGTCCATTTTGTGCTATCAGTGTTGGTTATGATCCCAGAGTAGTCCACTTTGAGGAACTGTGGAGAGGATCCAGGGTGCTGGAGGTACCATAACAGACAGGAGAGTTTAACACTACTACCCTGCATAATATCCACTACATCTCTGTCTAGAGCAATTACGTCTTCAACACTTGTACCTGTAAAAAGAAAAACATTAATTACTGAGTCAATGTAGACAGTGTACAGTAGTGGATATACTGTACACTGTCTACATTGACTCAGTAATCCATGTTTTTCTTTTTCGTGGGCACTTGTTGGGCACTTCGTGGGCACTTGGTGTTTCAAAGTGTATTATCGCTAGATTATGGTAATACCATATTGTAATGAATACTGGACAGTGTACATTCTGTTAGTACACATTCGGTTAATGGAGAGTGAATTCTTACCCACAAGTGCACAAAAACAAGACTGAATAGAGCAGCATCATAGTCACTGGGTGTTAGACAGAGACTTCTCTGTAAAATGATCTTCTCTTGGAACATTCACTCTCTGGTTGAATCAGTTCCTCTCATTACATGTTATGTATAAAACTAAGCTCCTCCTCTTGACCCAATAGAATGGGTGCATGTTGACTACACTTGATGGCACTATTGTCAAATGAAACTTGGAACTACAGAGTTGAAATACTCTCTCAGGCGATGTTAGGTTTTTGTACAGTGTTTCTGAGTTTCCTGTCACTGTGGGCCTCAGAGCACAGTAGTACAGAGCAGAGTCTGTCACTTCAGCAGAGGAGATCTCCAGATCCGTACGGGTCTTCTCTTTGTTCAGTTTACCAGAGAAGCGAGAGTCAAGAGAATCAGCTCTATGTTCAGTCCCAGTGGAGTCCAGGATGAGCAGAAGGTATTGGGGAGCTGATCCTGGAGACTGTTTATACCATAGTAGACTGTAGGCTGAGGAGTAGTTGCATGAAAGAAGAACATTACTACCCACTTCTGCATACACTTCATGTTGGTTTGGCTCGATAGTCTGCTCATAACTGCCTCCTGCAAATGGGAAGAGATGAACATTGAGTCATTTTTTTATATATTTTTTTATTTATCGTTGTAATTTTCAAAACAGAAAACATGACACTACTTTGAAAGCCATAACTTACCTATTACTGAGAACGTAATAATTGACCAGATGAACAACATGGCAGGGGTTGGAAGTCAAACTGACTAATATCACAACAGAAGCTGAATCCTCTAAACCAACTTCATCTGCAAGGTTCACAGTTGATAATTTCTGCTTAGTTTACCTACAAGCTCCACCCCAAAGTACAGTTGCTATAAAGATGCTCAATGTTTCCTCTTCTCTCTACTTCTCTCTTGCCCTCTCCTCTCATTTGTCCTCTCTTCAGCGATACTGCATCTCTCATTCCCTCTACTGGGTAGTGTAGAAGGTAGATTCCCTCCATTTTATTGTATGAATCCCATATGAAAGGATTTTTTACAGTGAATCTGGGGTTCCTGTCACTGTGGCTGTCATGGCGTAGTACTGTAGTACAGAGCAGAGTCTGTCACTTCAGCAGAGGAGATCCCCAGATCCACACGGGTTCTCTCTTCATTCAGATTATTAACAGACAGTCAAGGGTCTTAAGGTTTAGCTCTAAATACAGAGGGGTCTGAGGTGACTGTAGTGAAGAGGACAAATTGCGGTGCTGATCTGGGATATTGACGATACCATTGAAGATAGTCTATTGAGCCAGAGTAGTTACAAGACAGTGTAACACTGCTTCCCTCCATGCCATGTTCTGTCTCTGAAGTTGGTTTTATGTCATTTTCATAACCACCTACTGTAATAAAGTTACGTTTAGATAAACATTTTCATATCATGGGAATGTATTACATACTCTGTGTCATATTCAATACATGTGAAAAGATAATCAGTCATTTACATTTTTTTGAGGAAGTGCTATTTTCAAATAACACTTGACAGTTACATTGAATAAAGTAAAAGTATGTAATGTAAGACTAATACTCACCAACAAGTGTAGAGAGGAGAAACACTGGGTAGAGAAACATGGTGATGGGTGTAACAGTGTTATCAGGAGGCAGAACTGAAGACATCCCACTGTTACAGTCAGTTAGAGGAGAATCATCTCTCCACCTCTCATCTTAGCTCCTCCTATTCAGTAAATGGACCCACATTACATCAACATTATCATCTGTGATGAACAAATATGGCTTAATTGATGGATTACCATGAACATGATCTCTGATAATGTGTATGCAGATGCTTGCCTATTTCATGGTGTTACTAGTAGGTGTTAGGCTCTGATTCTCAGAGTAAGACACTGAACGGACATCATGAAAGCTTAAGCTCTCCTGTAACTATAGTGAAGGCAGATAGTCTGCTGTGGTACAGACAGTACCCTGGATCAGGTCTGCAATGCCTTTACCTCGTAACAACTAACAATAAGGTGAGAGGTAAATCCACAAGACTTTAGACTGTCTGTTAATCTGCATGAAGAGAGAACCTGTGTGTATCTGGAGATCTCCTCTGCTGAAGTGACAGACTCTGCTCTGTACTACCGTGCTCTGAGGCCCACAGTGACAGGAAACCCAGAAACACCACAAAAACCGGACTGCAATAAAGTCCTATGTTAGATGCTGGACTAAACTTGGAACATTGTTATACTCAGCAGTATAGTATCTGAGGAGTGAAAGAGACTGATTTTTACATCAGAAGTTAATGGTTATCTGTAGGAGCCAGATGGCTTTGGAATGTGTTGGGTGGACGGGAGGAAGTCACAGGATTGCTATAGGGGATACGGGTGGAGATGTTTGGATTAGGCATCAATGGGGTCTGATCCCCTTAAGGGAGGAACAATGGTTTATTACCCTACCACTTTGTCTTCCTGTCAAACCATAAAAGATGTAAGGATTGGAGAGGAGGAGTGCCTAAATTGGAGTATATACTATATACTTGTGGTGGTGATAAAATTGTTTTGTCTGAATTCTGCTGTATTGACCCTCTGGGCAGAATAAACTTGGTTAACCTTTCTAGCCCCAGCGTTCCGCTAGCGGAACTCCTCCCACATTCCACTGAAAAGGCAGAGCGCGAAATTCAAAAAATATTTTTTAGAAATATTTAACTTTCACACATTAACAAGTCCAATACAGCTAATGAAAGATACACATCTTGTGAATCCAGCCAACATGTCCGATTTTTTAAATGTTTTACAGGGAAAACACAATATATATTTATGTTAGCTCACCAACAAATAGAAAAAAGCACAGACATTTTTCACAGCACATGTAGCATGCACAAAATCAACCAAACTAACCTAGAACAAACCAAAGAAACCAAGAAACAACTTAATCAGATGACAGTCTTATAACATGTTATACAATAAATCTATGTTTTGTTCGAAAAATGTGCATATTTCAGGTATAAATCATAGTTTACATTGCGGCTACAATCAGAAATTGCACCGAAAGCACCCAGAATAATTACAGACACCAACGTGACATACCGAAATACTCATCATAAAACATTTCTGAAAAATACATGGTGTATAGCAAATGAAAGACAAAGATCTTGTGAATACAGCCAATATTTCCGATTTTTTTAAGTGTTTTACAGCGAAAACACAATATAGCATTATATTAGCATACTACAATAGCCTACCACACTACCGCATTCATTCATCAAGGCACGTTAGCGATAGCAATAGGCACGTTAGCGTTAGCGAATAAACCAGCAAAAGATATTAAATTTCACTAACCTTCATAAACCTTCCTCAAATGACAGTCCTATAACATCAGGTTATATATACACTTATGTTTTGTTCGAAAATGTGCATATTTAGAGCTGAAATCCGTGGTTATACAACGTAGCATAACGTAGCATAACGTGCTAACGTAGCATCTGTTTCCCAGAATGTGCGGATATTTCTATTAGACTCTCACCTATTCTGACCAAATAGCTATTCATAAACATTACAAAAAAATACATGTTGTATAGGAAACGATAGATCCATTAGTTCTTAATGCAATCGCAGTGTTAGAATTCTAAAAATATCTTCATTACGACATAAGACTTAGTTATGGTAAGGGAATAACCAAAACCTGAGCGCAAAGCTACTAGTACACAGTTCGACAGATATATATGAAATAGCATCACAAAATGGTTCCTACTTTTGCTGATCTTCTATCAGAATGTTGTACAAGGGGTCCTTTGTCCAGAACCGTCTTTGTTTGGATTCAGAATGTTCTTTTTCCCTCTTGAATTAGCAAGCGGAACACCCACAACATTCCACTGAAAAGGCAGTGCGCGAAATTCAAAAATATTTTTGGGGAAATATTTAACTTTCATACATTAACAAGTCCAATACAGCAAATGAAAGATAAACATCTTGTTAATCTACCCATGGTGTCCGATTTAAAAAATGATTTATAGTGAAAGCACAACATATGAATATGTTAGGTCAGAGCCAAGTTACAAACACACACAGCCATTTTTTCAGCCAACAATAGGAGTTAGAAAAAGCAGAAATATAGTTAAGAATAATCACTAACCTTTGATTATCTTCATCAGATGACAGTCATAGGACATCATGTTATATATGTATTGTGTGTTTTGTTTGATAATGTGCATATATATATAAAACAAATCTCAGTTTACATTGGCGCGTTACGTGCAGTAATGTTTTGATTCCAAAACATCCGGTGATTTTGCAGAAATACTCATAATAAACATTGATAAAAGATGCAAGTGTTTATTCACAGAATTAAAGATAAACTTATCCTCTATGCAACCACTGTGTCAGATTAATTTTTTTTACTTTATGGAAAAAGAATAATCTGAGAACGGCGCTCAGAGCACAATCCAGCCAAAGAAATAGCCGCCATTTTGCGCCAACAGAAGCTACAAAAACACTATAAATATTCACTTACCTTCGAATAACTTCATCAGAAGGCACTCCCAGGATTCCCAGTTCGACAATAAATGACTGAAAAGTTCCATAAAGCCCATCATTTAGCCACTTGTTGTTAGCATGTTCAGCCCAGTAATCCATTTTCATGACGCACGAGCAATCCCTCCAGACAAAAACTCAAAAAGTTCCGGTACAGGTCGTAGAAACAAGTCAAATGATGTATGCAATCCATATTTAGGATGTTTTTAACATTAATCATCAATAAGGTTCCAACCGGAGAATTTCATTGTCTGAAGAAAGAGCATTGGAACGAGAGCACTCTCTCTCGTGAGCGCGCACAATGAGACCGATCATTTCTGAAGACCACTCAGTAAAATAGCTCCTATGAGCCCCTCCTTTATAGTAGAATCATATAACCAGAATCTAAAGACGGTGACATCTAGTGGAAGCCCTAGGAAGTGTTTGCTCATCCATAACTTAAAGGGATATCATTTGGCACTGTTTTGAAAATCGAGTTCTCACTTCCTGTTTGGATTTCTTCTCAGGTTTTTGTCTGCCATATGAGTTCTGTTATACTTACAGACATAATTCAAACAGTTTTAGAAACTTCAGAGTGTTTTCTATACAATAGTAATAATAATATGCATGTATTACCTTCTGGGACAGAGTAGGAGGAAATTCCGTTTGGGCACGCAATTCGTCCAAAGTGGAAATGCTGCCCCCTGTCCCGAAGAAGTTTTAACTCTGATACCCTCTAAATACTCCTCATGGCTGGTTGGAGTAATATCATCCTGTAAAGTATCACATGTGAAGGAGAAGAAAATAAGCATAAGACTAAACATGAAAACCTCTTATTTTATATTTGAAACAGCCCAATATTTACGAATGAAATAATGCCAATCATTGTGGAAATTCCTTGACATAAAACCTTACTTACCAACAACTGCTGAAAACAGCAAGATTGAAGTGAGCAACATCATGGTGTGTGTGACAGAAAATGCAGCTACAGCACAGGGGTTAACTATAGATGTGTAGCTAGTGTTGGGATCCTTGAAATGTCTGATATGCAGTGTATTGTGATATGTGATATTCAGTGCACTGTGATATGTGATATGCAGTGTACTGTGATATATGATATGCAGTGTACTGTGATCTGCAGGATGTGATATGTGAAATGTAATGTATGGCTGCTGTCTGTTTGTTCTGCAACTACCTCCACTGTCAGGAGGAGCCACCTGCTCATCGAAATAGAGGTTAGTGTAGTGCTGAGGTGAGGTGACGCCCTCAATAGAAGATAGGGAGCTATGCTGTATATCTTGTTGATTGAAATGGTATTGATTGGGGTGAATAAGGACTGATAATGTGAACTTCTTTAAGTGTTAAGGTTTTGTAATCCTGAGTTGGAAAAGACAGATAACAATTAGATCTGAAACAGTTCACAATAAGGATTGTTATCCCCTGCTTCTGTACATTTGTTTTACAGTGTCTCTGGGTTTCCTGTCACTGTGGGCCTCAGAGCACAGTAATACAGAGCAAAGTCTGTCACTTCAGCAGAGGAGATCTCCAGATCCACACTTTCAGCTACTTGGTCAACATGAACTGACAGTCGAGGATACAATGGTTCCTCCTTTAAAAGTTGCAAGCTTGCACCGCGGGACTTAGAGGTACCCAGCGTCACAGCTTCAATGCTCCAGACCACCACAAGGGTGAGTTAGACCACTCATCATGCATTTGGGTCCCAACGTTTATATATGACCAGTCATATCAAGTGGTTCCAATAAAGAATTTTGACGCGAGCCACCCTTGTCTTGTGGCGTTCTTCAACAAAGATGGCAGACAAAATATTACAGTGGAACCAGATGTAATTGTTATAACGTCATAACGAGTCAAGCAAAAAATTTACAATTGAGAGGAATATGCTAGTTCATTTAGAGACAAACATTTATGCATATTTTTTTGTCATGAAGTTAATTTACGAAAATCGCTATTTAGCAAGTTATCGCTAGCTAGTGTTAGGAGAATACATTTTTTAATTTGTGTTGTTTAATGTTTTAGGGACTCCTGAGAACCAGCAAACCAGGCTGTCGTCTTGTGAAACAGTGGATGTAAAGAATCTAGCTTGCTGAAGCATTTACTGCAAATTGAATGTACAATTGTGTAAATTTGCCTTGTAATGCAGCTGAAGTAACATAGCTAGCTAACTATTTACTTGCTTATTGTGTAGTGGAGGATAAAAATAACTGTATGCCTATAGATGTGTAGCTAGTGTTGGGGTTCGTTCCTTGTTCCTTGTCAATCATTGGCTCATTGGTGAAATTAGTATTCAGACAATATCTTTAATTAAATCATTCAAAAACCTTTATTAATGCAATTGCAGACAGAAGTTGACAACAGGAACATAGCACACATGTTTCCGAGTTAGTTCTGCAAAATATAAAAGGGTCTGAGTTGTTTTATTATGCCTACAGTCAAATATCTTAGTGATGTCACTGCCTACGTCATTACCTTCTACTCATGAGACCAAACCCATGCCTACACAGCTATATCAACAAGAGTTTCAGTGTTATCTAAAAGCTCAGTAGTAAATTTCCACTCCCCAAGTTGATTTATAATTGAATGTCTGACTAGTCTCTTATCTCTTACACTCCCCTGCAGAGTTCTGTCTTCACAGTCACACATTTCTCAGACAGTTTCTTCATAAGAGGCAGAGAGACTAGAAAAGTACTGTGGAACAATATTAAACCTCATAATGTATATATATTGTTAATCTGTAGTCTATGACCCTATAAATGTAAGAAGGGAGGGGTCTTATAACTATTAATACAACATAAGCATAATCAATTATTATAATACATCAAACATTTGGTACTGCCCCTATCATGACCCCAAGGTGAACCCGACGTTTCCCCCTTTGAGACTAATTAGTCTCACAGCTTCGATCATAATATTCTCCTCTGAAATCAAATATATTAGGCAAATCCCCCAGATCCATTTGATCCCAGGGATGGCCTGCTAAAGGGAGAAACAACTTCTGAGGTTCCTGAAATGCTGGTGGGGGTGGGGTGAGTCTGTCTATACTTCCATTCCTCCTGAGTCCTGGGAAGAACCACATGAGTTGAATAAACAATGGGATTAAGAGAAACCAGAAATGTACCAGTCTCACCTTCAGCACGATTTGGATCAGCTTCCACCAACACCATCCCTCCAGCATGTTCAAGAGCAGTTATAGTCATGTTCTTAGAAACAGTGTTTATTGAAATAACATACTTTACGATGATATTGTCACATTTATCAAATAAAATCAAAGCCGGAGATAGTAGCCGTCTATAACGACAGCTTTTCAGAAGGCAATCCCAGGTCCCTCCTCGCGCTTTCCAGGAAACAGGAAATGGGTGACACGTCATGCCAAGAGCTTTTATTCCACCTCAGACCAAGATAAACACTCCATTTCTTCTCTCACTGCCTCTTGACATCTAGTGGAAGGTGTATGACGTGCATGTATACTAATACATATCATGCCCATTTATAGGCAGGCCCTAGAACAGAGCATCGTTTTCAGACTTTCCACTTCCTGGTCAGGAAGTTTGCTGCCAAATGAGTTCTGTTTTACTCACAGATATAATTCAAACGGTTTTAGAAACTAGAGAGTGTTTTCTATCCAATAGTAATAATAATATGCATATTGTACGAGCAAGAATTGAGTACGAGGCCGTTTGAAATGGGCACCTTTTATCAGAGCTACTCAATACTGCCCCTGCAGCCCAAACAGGTTAAAGTGACTAGTGATATATTTATTACATACATTTTTCCATTATTAAAGTGGCTACAGATGAGTCAGTATGTTGGCAGCAGCCACTCAATGTTAGTGATGGCTGTTTAACAGGCTGATGGACTTGAGAAAGGAGCTGTTTTTCAGTCTCTCAGTCCTCACTTTGATGCACCTGTACTGACCTCGCCTTCTGGATGATAGCGGGGTGAACAGGCAGTGGCTCATGTGGTTGTTGTCCTTGATGATCTTTTTGGCCTTCCTGTGACATCGGGTGGTGTGGGTGTCCTGGAGGGCAGTTATTATTCTTACCTACAAGTGCACAAAAACAAGACTGAATAGAGCAGCATCATAGTCACTGGGTGTTAGACAGAGACTTCTCTGTAAAATGATCTTCTCTTGGAACATTCACTCTGAAACATTGCTTTCAACTCTAAAATGACTTGTTTACAGTATTTGAACATCCCCTCTGTGTGGTTGATGCTGGTTTTTCCATTACTATGTACACAATACTAAATATTACTTTTTCTAAATTCATCTAAGTAACACTACTAGGCCAACTCTAAAAATAAAACAATGGTCTATTATCTAATCTGTGACATATTGTAATGGCATTTTAATGTCTCTTATGTCTACATTTACAACCTGGTCTCAGAGCATTTTGTATTATCCTGTAAGTAAAGCCGAACCAGTCCATTTAGTGTGATATGTTACATTTCAAATGCTATGTACTCATTTGTGGATGTCAATTTGAAAGCATACAATATGTTATTAATTTGCAAATTGTACAATATGTTATGAATTTGCAAAATGTATGATATGTTACCAATTCCAATGTGTTGTGGCTGATGTTAGCTAGAGTAGTTGACTAGGTGGCTAACACCAACGTCAGCTAGCTGGCTAATGTTAGCTAGATTAGGGGTTAGGGTTAGGAGTTAGGTTAAAGGGTTAAGGTTAGGATTAGGGGAGTGGTTATCTGAAAGGGTTAAGGATTTGGCTTAAGTAACCTTCTGTCTTAAGTAACCATAACAAACATAACATGTCATGCTAATTTGAGTGTCCCGGATTTACATTTACTATGTTACTTCTAGTCTATGAGACTAAGATGACTTTTAGAGCTGAATTGGAAGAGGTAACTTATTGGCATAAAAAATTACTTACTCTACAATCATCATTATCATTGCAATGATTATCATCATCTGCTACCACTAGTCTTGGTAGTATCAAGGAGGTAGTGCTAAAGTTACTGTGTCAATTTCAAAGTGGTGCTGTATACTGTACAAACAGGTGTATTGTCATTGTGTAGCTCAGTATGTTTTTGTAAAGGGGTTGTATATCCTGTTGTCACAGTGGGCTTCAGAGCACAGTAGAACACAGCAGAGTCAGACAGCTGCACCCTCTGGATCGTCAAGGGGACTGATTTGGAGTTGGCATCTAGATCAGCATGAAATCTCTCCTTGAACTCAGTAGAATTGTCCCCAGTTCCAAATTTGTGCCGCTTAAGTATATACTTGGGGAAGTCATTTGCTCCCTGTTTGTACCAGAATAGATATGAACTTGGATCGTCTGTTTCATAATGACAGACAAGTGTTATTTGTCCTCCTTCAGTAGCCGTCTCAACTCCTTTTGTCTGTAACACTCTGTCTCCTCTGCATTCTGGAGAGAAATTATACACGTTGAAAAAATAAAGGCTGTTTGATGATTTATACCCATTAAATCATTGGGAGCATATAAAGTGAGCAACTTTCTCCAGTTTTCATGACAACATAAAGGGATAATTAAAGCAATGGCAGTAAGCAAATCAAAAAATGTATCATACCCCAACAAAATGCAGAAAGAACCAGAATATTCTTCAGCCAAGATTCCATGTCTACTGTGAGATGGGTAGGTAAGGAGAGAGCAAACACACTTGTATGTGTCACCACTTCTTTAACTCTGCCTTAGGAAGTATTAAGGAGGAGCTTCCACTAGGCTCTCTAAGAGTCTTTTATCATACTGTCAAATAGTTTTTGTAATGAGGCTGTATATCCTGTTGTCACAGTGGGCCTCAGAGCACAGTAGAACACAGCAGAGTCAGACAGCTGCAACCTCTGGATCATCAAGGGGACTGACTTGGAGTCTGCATCGAGATGGGCATCAAATCTATCCTTGAACTCAGTGGCATTTTTACTTCAAAATGAAAAACCCCCAGCATGAACTTTGGGAAGCCATTTACTTCATGCTTGTACCAGAACAGGTAGAGATTATTAGTATTAACTGCATCAAATTGACAGTCCAGTGTGACCTGTTCTCCCTCAGTAGCAATCACATCTCCTGGTGGCTGAATGACTGAGTCTTCTCCTCTGCATTCTGGAAAATAATGTAATACACATTTGTATTAGGAGGAAAATTATCAAGCGGCATGATTGAGTGAATAAAAAAGTGTGAATCTAATACTGGTAGTATTGTACTGAAAAATATGTTTGAAAAAAAGAAAGGGATTCGAGCAAAGGCAGTAAACAAATTAGAAAAATAATATTATAATACCGTAACAACATGCAGCAAGAATCAGTAAATGACTCAGCCAGGGTTCCATGTCTGCTACTATGAGATCAATGGGAGAAGAGTAAAACCACTCTGATGTAGCTAGGCCATGATGACAGCATGAAATCCTTCTCCCCTCCTCTTTTTGCACATTGTCAAACATTGAGAATCCTGTGACAAGCACTTTACAGAGCAAGATGTGATATTCAGCCTGGAAACAAACCTCCGCTGGAACTGAATAAAGATCTCTTCTCAGGACATACTGAGGAGAGTTCCTAGTTAACTGGATGTAAAAGAAGAGATCAGGAGATGTAGTACTAGTAGTGTAGTTACAGCTGAGTGTTACCAGTCCTCCTATAGGGGCAGTAATATGTCCACTCTGCTGGTCAACAGACTCTTCACCTCTGCAATCTGAAAAAATATATTTTGTGGTTTTATAATTGTCACGTTCCTGACCTGTTTTCCTTTGTTTTGTATTTGTTTTAGTTGGTCAGGGCGTCAGTTGGGTGGGTTGGTCTAGGTTTGATTTTCTATGTTGGGATTTTGTGTTCGGCCTGGTATGATTCTCAATCAGAGACAGCTGTCAATCGTTGTCCCTGATTGAGAATCATACTTAGGCAGCCTGGGTTTCACCTGTGTTTTGTGGGTGTTTGTTCCTGTGTCAGTGTTTGGGCCACACAGGACTGTTTCAGGTTAGTCACGTTTGTTGGTTGTTGTATTTTGTAGTGTTTGTTGTTTTCCCATTAAAATATGAATACTTACCAATCCGCATCTTGGTCCGATCCATGCTCCTCCTCGTCTGAGGAGGAGAACGACTACGACAGCCGTTACAGAAACACCCACCATAACAGGACCAAGCGGATTGGAGAAGGAAGGCAAGTACAACAGCAATGGGGAAAAGAGGAATGGACTTGGGAGGAAATCCTAGACGGGAAAGGACCCTGGGCAGAGCCAGAGGAGTGTCGCCGCCCCAAAGCGGAGCTGGAGGCAGCGAAAGCGGAGAGGAGGTTTTATGAGGCGAAAGCAAGGCAGAGCGGCTGGAAGCCCGAGGGGCTCACCCAAACATTTCTTGGGGGGGGGCTAAAGGGGAGTGTGGCGAAGCCGGGTTGGATACCCGAGCCAACTCCCCGGGCTTACCGTGGAGTGAGAGGGCGTCGTACTGGTCAGACACCGTGTTATGCGGTGGAGCGCACGGTGTCCCCAGTACGCGTGCTTAGCCCAGTGCGGGCTATTCCACCATGCCGCACTGGGAGGGCTAGGTTGGGCATCGAGCCGGGTGCCATGAAGCCGGCCCAACATATCTGGCCTCCAGTACGTCTCCTCGGGCCGGCGTACATGGCACCAGCCTTACAGGTGGTGTCCCCGGTTCGCCTGCATAGCCCAGTGCGCGCTATTCCACCTCGCCGCACTGGCAGGGCTACGGGGACCATTCAACCTGGTAAGGTTGGGGAGGCTCGGTGCTCAAGAGCACGTGTCCTCCTTCACGGTCCGGTATATCCGGCGCCACCTTCCCACCCCAGCCCAGTACCATCAGTGCCGACACCACGCACCAGGCTTCCAGTGCATTTCCAGAGCCCTGTTCCTCCTCCACGCACTCTCCCTGTGGTGCGTGTCTCCAGCCCAGTGCCTCCAGTTCCGGCACCACGCACCAGACCTACTGTGCGCCTCAGCAGGTCAGAGTTGGCCGTCTGCTCAACGCCGCCTGCGCTGCTTGCCTGCTCAGCGCAGCCTGTGTCTGAACTGCCTGCCTTCCCAGCGCTGTCTGAACTGCCTGCCTTCCCAGCGCTGTCTGAACTGCCTGCCTTCCCAGCGCTGTCTGAACTGCCTGCCTGCCCAGCGCTGCCCGTCTGTCCCGAGCCTTCAGAGCCGTCCAGCCAGGACCAGCCAGAGCCGTCCAGCCAGGACCAGCCAGAGCCGTCCAGCCAAGACCAGCCAGAGCCGTCCAGCCAGGACCAGCCAGAGCCGTCCAGCCAGGACCAGCCAGAGCCGTCCAGCCAGGATCAGCCAGAGCCGTCCAGCCAGGATCAGCCAGAGCCGTCCAGCCAGGATCAGCCAGAGCCGTCCAGCCAGGATCAGCCAGAGCCGTCCAGCCAGGAGCTGCCAGCCAGCCAGGATCCGCCGGAGCCAGCCAGCCAGGATCCGCCGGAGCAAGCCAGCCAGGATCAGCCGGAGCCTTCCGCCAGCCAGGATCCGCCGGAGCCTTCCGCCAGCCAGGATCCGCCAGAGCCTTCCGCCAGCCAGGATCCGCCAGAGCCGTCCAGCCAGGACCAGCCAGAGCCGTCCAGCCAGGACCAGCCAGAGCCGTCCAGCCAGGATCAGCCAGAGCCGTCCAGCCAGGATCAGCCAGAGCCGTCCAGCCAGGATCAGCCAGAGCCGTCCAGCCAGGATCAGCCAGAGCCGTCCAGCCAGGAGCTGCCAGCCAGCCAGGATCCGCCGGAGCCAGCCAGCCAGGATCCGCCGGAGCAAGCCAGCCAGGATCAGCCGGAGCCTTCCGCCAGCCAGGATCCGCCGGAGCCTTCCGCCAGCCAGGATCCGCCAGAGCCTTCCGCCAGCCAGGATCCGCCAGAGCCTTCCGCCAGCCAGGATCCGCCAGAGCCTTCCGCCAGCCAGGATCCGCCCCTCAGTCCGGTGCTGCCCCTCAGTCCGGTGCTGCCCCTCAGTCCGGTGCTGCCCCTCAGTCCGGTGCTGCCCCTCAGTCCGGTGCTGCCCCTCAGTCCGGTGCTACCCCTCAGTCCGGTGCTACCCCTCAGTCTGTTACTGCTCTTTGGAATAGTGGGATTGACATGGAGGGTGGATATTGGGAGGAGGCCACGGAAGCGGGGGTTGACTATGGTGGGGTGGGGACCACGACCAGCGCCAGAGCCGCCACCGTGGACAGACGCCCACCCAGACCCTCCCCTAGACTTTGTTCTGGTGCGCCCGGAGTTTGCACCTTAAGGGGGGGGTTCTGTCACGTTCCTGACCTGTTTTCCTTTGTTTTGTATTTGTTTTAGTTGGTCAGGGCGTCAGTTGGGTGGGTTGGTCTAGGTTTGATTTTCTATGTTGGGATTTTGTGTTCGGCCTGGTATGATTCTCAATCAGAGACAGCTGTCAATCGTTGTCCCTGATTGAGAATCATACTTAGGCAGCCTGGGTTTCACCTGTGTTTTGTGGGTGTTTGTTCCTGTGTCAGTGTTTGGGCCACACAGGACTGTTTCAGGTTAGTCACGTTTGTTGGTTGTTGTATTTTGTAGTGTTTGTTGTTTTCCCATTAAAATATGAATACTTACCAATCCGCATCTTGGTCCGATCCATGCTCCTCCTCGTCTGAGGAGGAGAACGACTACGACAGCCGTTACAATAATACATAATATGCAAAGGTTCATAGAATGTAGAAAGGAGAAACACTATACCGTACCAAAATAACATGCTGCCAGGATAAGAAAAGTATTCCTAAGCCAATGTGCCATTATGATTCATGTATAGAGGAAGAATAGACTGTTATAGACTTTATGGTCCATCCGCTGTAGGAGTGCTGCAGTAGAGGAGAAGCTTATTGTATATTCAATTATTTAGTTAAACAGCAAGAGGGATTCCTTGTTAAATTTGATATATTTTGAAAAATGAAATATCTAATTTACATAATGTTGTCTTCTTATACAAGTCATTTGAAAATTACATTTGAGGTAATCTGACAAATACAATAAAATTAAAATATAATATATTTGTTATATCCACTGGGGATTTGCAACAAAATCAGAAAGAAAGGCACAGTCTACAGTAGCATATGGATCAGTCCAATATAGACCTGGGCTATGCTGCCCAATGCCACAAATAGTTATCCTTACTATGCATTAATACCCTCTTCAGTCTAAGCCCTGTCTTATCTGAGGGAGGGGGGTTGTCCTAAGCTACATGGAATTATTTTAAGAAGGTCATAAGAAGCAACATTTAGCTATTTGATTTAGAATTTTAAGATCCCTTGAAGTATAAAAAAAATATAAGACAAAAATATTTGAATGAAATGTTTTCTTTGGTCTTGCTGCAATTAGCCCACATAATGCATTGACTAACACTACATGGAACAAAATATACAGTAGTCTGTCAAATAAATCAAAAGGAAGTTTGTTCTGAACTGTCTGTCCTATATCTGAGACATATAAGAAAGATCAGGATTTATAATTTTTTTATGGTTTTTTTTGGTACTAAAAAGTCTCCAAATATACTGTACTTCCATTTCTTTTTCAACTGGTACCGTGGGACCTTCAGATGAGTCTTGAGGCCCGTGGGCATCCTAGACCAAAACAACTGACATATACGTTTTCGTGAGTTTCACATTTGTTCGTGAGTCTCACCTTTACACGAGGGGTTATATTAGTGTGTAGCCCAAACTGTTCTGACGCTACAGACAGAAGTTGGCAGATAGGCTGTACCGACTTCAGACGAGTCCCAAGACGCTTGTGTGGGCCATAGAGCAAAATGGACAACACCAGTGTGTTCTCCAGAGTCATCTCTTTCCATAGAGGGGTCATACTAGTTTGTAGGCCATTCGGACGCTACAGATGATTTTGTGAGAAGACCCATTAGTCTCATGGTCTGACAAACATTGTTCTAGCTCTGTAACCTTTCACTGCAGACACATCAAATATAGGGTTTTTTAAAACACTATTCAAGTCAACTGATGATTGGTTTTATGATTGAAACCAATGACTGACCCTGGATGCAACCATGATCATAATCCCTGTCTCTGCAGTGCATATTAACGTAAATGATGGGCAATGACATCACCATGCAGTGGTGTAAAGAATTTAAATATCTACTTAAGTCATTTTTGGGGGGTATCTGTACTATATGATTTCTATTTTTGACAACATTTACTTCGCTACATTCCTAAAGAAATAAATGTACTTTTTAATCCCTGACACCCAAAAGTACTCGTTACATTTTGAAGGCTTAACAGGACAGGAAAACGGTACAATTCACACACATCCCTGATCATCCCTACTGCCTCGGATCTGGCGGACTCACCCAACACAAATGTTTTGTTTGTACATTATGTCTGTGTGTTGGAGTGTGCCCCTGGCTATCTGTAAATTGAAAAAATATTATAATTGTGCCGTCTGGTTTTCTTAATATAAGGAATCTGAAATTATTTAAACTTTTTTTTAAACTTTTGATACTTAAAGTATATATTAAAACCAAATACTTTTAGACTTTTACTCAAGTAGTATTTTACTGGGAGACTTTCACTTGAGTCTTTTCTATTAACCTTTCACGAGCCTCTACCCCGGGTCCGGGATCACCCCCCACCCCCCCACACACTGATTAGCATAGCTAACATAGCTTCACAAGTAGATAGTAGCATCTAAATATCATTAAATCACAAGTCCAAGACACCAGATGAAAGATACAGATCTTGTGAATAAAGCCACCTTTTCAGATTTTTAAAATGTTTTACAGGGAAGACACAATATGTAAATCTATTAGCTAAACACGTTAGCAAAATACACAATTTCTTTGTCCACCATTTTTTCTCTCCACCAGTAGCTATCACCAATTCGGCTAAACTAAGATATTGATAGCCAATAACCAATAAAAAACCTCATCAGATGACAGTCTGATAACATATTTATGGTATAGGATAGGTTTTGTTAGAAAAAAGTGCATATTTCAGGTAGAAATCACAGTTTACAATTGCACCGACCATCACAACTCGACTAGAATTACTATAGAGAGCAACGTGTATGACCAATTTACTCATCATAAAACATTTCATAAGAATAGACAAAGCATAGCAATGGAAAGACCCAGATCTTGTGATTCCAGACAATATTTCAGATTTTCTAAGCGTTTTACAGCGAAAACACAATAAATCGATAAGTTAGCATACCACATGTGCAAACGTTACCAGAGCATCGATTCAAGCCAAAGAGAGCTATAACGTAATCATCGCCAAAATATATTAATTTTTTCACTAACCTTCTCAGAATTCTTCCGATGACACTCCTGTAACATCATTTTACAACATACATATAGAGTTTGTTCGAAAATGTGCATATTTAGCCATACAAAACCGTGGTTATACAATGAAAATACTAGCAAATCAAGGCTCAAAATGTCGGACGTCATCTTTCAGAGTGATCTAGTTTAATCGAAAGCTAATCATATACTTGACTAAAAAATACAGGGTTGACAGGAATCGAAAGACAAATTAGTTCTTAATGCAACCGCTGATTTACATTTCTAAAATTATCCTTACTGTGCAATACAGGGTTCGCCAAGTGAAGCGATAACAAACAAAATGGCGGATTATGCGTTTAAAATATTTCGACAGAACAACGATTTATCATATTAAATATTTCTTACTATGAGGTGATTTTCCATCAGATTCTTGGGCAATGTATCCTTTCTTGGGTCTAATCTTCTTTTGGTCGATAGATGTCCTCTGTCCTTCGAAATGTCCACTAACATCGACCGAGACCCCGAAACGTGACCAAAGCTTCAAAGTGCACGACAAAGAAATTCCTCAAAATCGCACTAAACGGATATAAATTGCTATAAAACGGTTCAAATTAACTACATTATGATGTTTTTAACAACTATAACGACTAAAAACATGACCGGAGAAATATCACTGGCTAAACAACCATTTGGAAAGAGGCAAGCCCGATGTCCATCTTGCGTAAGACGCGCGAAGGAAAGGACGGTACTTCCACGTTTTCTTGTTTTATAGTGGCTCTGATTGTGCAATCGACTCCATTCAAAGCGTGATGACGTACTGACACCCAGAGGAAGACGTAGGCAGTGTCGGTTTCTCCATAGCATTTACAGGCACCTTAAAACCGACCCCAGATCAGGGGTCAAAATTTCTGAAATCTGACTCCCTGTCAGGAAAAGTGCTGTAGAAGTAGTTCTGTACCACTCAGAGACAAAATTCCAACGGCTATAGAAACTAGAAAGTGTTTTCTATCCAATAATAACAATAATATGCATATTGTACGATCAAGAATTGAGCACGAGGCAGTTTAATTTGGAGACCAAAAAATGCTAATGCGGAACAGCACCCCCTATAGTTGCAAGAAGTTATTAAGCTGTCTTTACTTTTACTCAAGAATGACAATTGGGTACTTTTTCCACCACTGCCACCATGTAGACTATGACGCCATTCAGTCTCTAGATTTGGTCCATAAAATATACACTACAGTTCAAAAGTTTGGGGTCACTTAGAAATGTCCTTGTTTTTGAAAGAAAAGCATATTTTTTTGTCTATTAAAATAACATCAAATAGATCAGAAATACAGTGTAGACATTGTTAGTGTTGTAAATGACTATTGTAGCTGGAAATGGCAGATTTTTTATGACATATCTACATAGGCGTTGTTACGTTCCCCCGTTTCTGTGTTGTAGTTTGTGTATTTGAGTGTGTGTTTCAGGAGATGGCTTCCTGAATTCTGATTCCTGATTGGTCGACTCCATGGCTAATTGGAACTGACCCCACCCCCTCGTCAAGATGCAGCTGTCTCCAATTAACCATTTCTTCTGAAGCTATATAAGCCAGTGTTCTGTTGCTCAGAAGAGAAAGTAGAGAGAGAATTCGATTGTGATAGAGAGAGAATTCGATTGTGATAGAGAGAGAATTCGATTGTGATAGAGAGAGAATTCGATTGTGATAGAGAGAGAATTCGATTGTGATAGAGAGAGAATTCGATTGTGATAGAGAGAGAATTCGATTGTGATAGAGAGAGAATTCAATTGCTGAGAGCGGTGTTGGTCGGTTTTCAGGGAGCTGAGGGTTATATATAGTGTTGGTTGTTTCTCAAAGAGATTTGGTATGTACTATGTTAGTTGTTGCTGAGGGAGCTGATTGGTTATGTCTGTTGTGTTATAGGACGCACTGTTTTGATGATTGAAATTGTTTGTTATTCTGTTTCATTTGTTCCCAGGGGGTAACGGGAATGCACCTAGGGAGTGCTTAGGCAAGAGGCCCGCGGGCATACATATACCCGTAGTATATTCACTGTCTAGGCACACTAGGTAAGACCTGGGCGGACCACCCCCTGTATTTTGGTTAGGGCACCAGGTGGTGTTAAATTAGGTAAGTAGTGGGTAGGTAGGAGAGGGGGCTTTGACATTTACTTTCTTTGCTTTGGTTCCGTCCAGCCCCTTTTCCCCATATTACCGTGTGACGGAATAAATTCCTTGTAAACGGTACCACTCTCTCTGCCTTTGTCATCCTTACTCGCACCTACAGTCCATACCTTTCACTTCACGGAGAGTTTAGTTGTAGCAGGGTGTTGCGTTCCCTCTTCATAGAGGCGTGCGTAACAGCCGTACAGAGGCCCATTGTCAGCAACAATCACTCCTGTGTTCCAATGGCACGTTGTGTTAGCTAATCCAAGTTTATAATTTTAAAATGCTAATTTATCATTAGACAACCCTTTTAAATCATGTTAGCACAGCTGAAAACTGTTCTGAATAAAGAAGCAATAAAACTGGCCTTCTTTAGACTTTTTCTTTAGTATCTGGAGCATCAGCATTTGTGGGTGCGATCCGAGGTTCAAAATGGCCAAAAATAAATACCTTCTTCTGAAACTCATCAGTCTATTCTTGTTCTGAGAAATGAAGGCTATTCCATGTGAGAAATTGCCAAGAAACTGAAGATCTCGTAAAACGCTGTGTACTACTCCCTTCACAGGATAGCGCAAACTGTCTCTAACCAGAATAGAAAGAGTGGGAGGCCCCGGTGCACAACTTAGCAAGAGGACAGGTACATTAGAGTGCCTGGTTTGAGAAACGGACGCATTACAAGTCCTTACCTGGCAGCTTCATTAAATAGTACCCGCAAAACACCAATCTCAATGTTAACAGTGAAGAGGCGACTCCGGGATACTGGCCTTCTTGGCAGAGTTTCTCTTTCCAGTGTCTGTGTTCTTTTGCCCATCTTAATCTTTTCTTTTTATTGGCCAGTCTGAGATATGGCGTTTTCTTTGCAAGTCTGCCTAGAGTTAATCAAGTAGAAAACGGTCTGCCTCATAATCCTTCTAATGTTTTTCATTATTTGCGCCAACTGAAGCTAGGGTTAGGGTTAATTCTAGGGTTATGGTCAATTCAGTAGGTAGACAAGAATCCTGGTTTCAACTGACTGATATCCTTATATGAACTGTAACTCAGTAAAAGCTTTGAAATAGTTGAATGTTGCATTTATATTTTTGTTCAGTGTATAAATGAATTGCAAATGGTGAATACAAGAAGCATAAACAGAATATGCAATTGTGACAAGAAAGGGTTAAAACATAATGAATGTATATTCTGTTTGGTAGGGAAATTCTACAACACAGACACCTGTAGTGTTGACATGCTGCATGCATCATTTAAAGGAATAGGAGGAATTTGATGATTCTTTACTGACACCTATTGACTCTCACTAGTAACTTACCCTTGAAAACTTGCCCAAGCAATTTCTAGGTTTCACCTTGTTGGGCAGAATATTGAACACTAGATGGAACTATTGTTTCATTATTAGATATACATTTGCTTTTGAGTGTTCAGAGATATAATTCTGTAGTTCTTCTGACTGGCATGGAAGTGAATAGAGTCTTCATAGGTGTAAGGAAACTTAGGAGTATGAAACTAGTGTATTTGATGCAGTGGTACTCCATGTTATACTTCATTATGAAGAAAATTGTTTGAAATGAATGTCTGATCTTGACATGAAGTTAGGGTTATGGTTTTAGGACATATTCATTCTACTGCCTGTTAAAAACGTTCTCCCTGTAATCAGATGTTATAGGTTTTTGTACAGTGTCTCTGGGTTTCCTGTCACTGTGGGCCTCAGAGCACAGTAGTACACAGCAGAGTCAGACTGCTGTAACCTCTGGATCGTCAAGGGGAATGATTTTGATGCTGATTTAAATGTAGTTAAATTGAGATGGGCATCGAATCTCCTCTGGAATTCAATGGCATTATCTGATCCGAAAGTCGCCCGCCTCAGCATATACTTTGGGAACTCATCAGCTCCCTGCTTGTACCAGAACAGGTATGAATTTGTATCTAGAGTATCAAATTGACAGTCCAGTGTGACCTGTTCTCCCTCAGTAACGATCACATCTCCTGGTGGCTGAATGACTGAGTCTTCTCCTTTGCATTCTGGAAAATAAAGTAATACACATTTGTATTAGGAGGAAAATAATCAAGCAACATGATTGAGGAAATAAAAAGTATGAACTGTGGTTGTATTGTAGTGAGAAATATATTTTTGATAAAAGAAAGGAATGAGAGCAAAGGCAGAAAACAAATCATTAAAATAATATTATAATACCATAACAAAATGCAGCAAGAATCAGTAAATGACTCAGCCAGGGTTCCATGCCTGTTACTGTGAGATCAGTGGGAGAAGAGTAATACCACTCTGATGTAACTAGGCAAAGATGAGAGGATGAAATCCTTGTCTCCTCCTCTTTCTGTGTATCGTCAGCTTTTGAAATTGTCTTAACACTCTAACCTGAGTGTTTGTACAGTGTCTGAATCTCTTGTTGTCACATTGAGCTTCAGAGCACAATAGTACACAGCAGTCAGACAGCTGCAACCTCTGTATCGTTAAGGGGACAGAGCTAGATGTGAAATTGAACCTGGAATCAAACTCTTTGAACGTATCACTATTGCTCACAGTAACATATCCACTGCTGGTCAACAGCCCCTTTGCAATCTGAAAAAGTAGTTATATCAGTTTACTTATAATTTTTTATAAAAATTAATAGGCCAAGATTCAGACAAAGAGAATAGGCACTATATGTCACGCCCTCCAGGTGTTGCCCATCTTCCCCACTTATCCTCTGGGTATTAACTTCTTTGTGATAGAGGGCAGCATTTTCACTTTTGGATGAATAGTGTGCCCATAGTGAACTGCCTCCTACTCTGTCCCAGATGCTAATATATGCATATTATTATTACTATTGGATATAAAACACTCTGAAGTTTCTAAAACTGTTTGAATGATGTTTGTGAGTATAACAGAACTCATATGGCAGGCAAAAACCTGAGAAAAAATCCAAACAGGAAGTGAGAATTCTGAGGCTGGTCGATGTTCAACTCATCGCCTATTCAATTCCCTGTAAGATATGGATCTGTTTGCACTTCCCAAGCCTTCCACTACACGTCAACAGTCGGTAGAACGTGGAATGAAGCCTCTACTGTGATGTTGAGCCGGATCGGAGGTGTTTCAGTCATTGGTCTGGCAGAATGCCAGTTCCTGGTCACGCGCATTCCAAATGATATCGTCTTGCTTTCCATTACCTCTAGAGACACAAAGGAATTCTCCGGTTTGAACGTTATTGGATAGGTATGATAACAACATCCTGAAGATTGATTCTCTACTTAGTTTGACCAGTTTATTCGACCTGTAATATAACTTTTTGAAGTTTTCATCTCGAGTTCGCCTGCATCTGCGCGCGCGTTCTGTTGACTCCAACATGGCGGAGAAATGTTGTTATTTTTGAGCGCCGTCTCAGATTATTGCATGGTGTGCTTTTTACGTAAAGTTTTTTTTAATCTGGCACAGCGGTTGCATTAAGAACAAGTGTATCTTTAATTCTATGTAAAACATGTATCTTTCATCAAAGTTTATGATGAGTATTTCTGTTATTTGACGTGGCTCTCTGTAATTACTCCGGATATTTTGGAGGCATTTCTGAACATGGCGCCAATGTAAACCGAGATTTGTGGATATAAATATGCACATTATCGAACAAAACATACATGTATTGTGTAACATGATGTCCTATGAGTGTCATCTGATGAAGATCATCAAAGGTTAGTGATTAATTTTATCTCTATTTCTGCTTTTTGTGACTACTATCTTTTGCTGGGAACATGGCTGTGTTTTTCTGTGGCTATGTACTGAGCTAACATAATCGTTTGGTGTGCTTTCGCCGTAAATCCTTTTTGAAATCGGACACTTTGGCTGGATTTACAACAAGTTTATCTTTAAAATGGAGTGAAATACTTGTATGTTTGAGGAATTTTAATTATGAGATTTCTGTTGTTTGAATTTGGCGCCCTGCACTTTCACTGGCTGTTGTCAAGTCAATCCCGTTAACGGGATCTCAGCCATAAGAAGTTTTAAAGCTACTCTAGAGTCCGTGAGTTATTTACTCTGAAAAATAAGAACCTAACACATGTATACGGGTAAAAATTTAAGATTGAACCTATTTTGGTTAACTTTAGCTAGCTGTGACTTAAAAGTTGCTGTTAGGTAGACAGGTGGAGTTTGATGGCAGGCTTGCTAATGTTACTCTATGGATTAGGATTTTAGTTCATTTTTTTAGCTTGCTAATGTTAACATTACATGTCGAAACAAAAGACCCCATTTTAAAGCTTGCTGTTAGCTAGCAAACGTTAGCGGAGGTTAGATGGCTGGCTTGCTAGCTAACATTAACCTTTCACGAGCCTCTACCCCGGGTCCGGGATCACCCCCCACCCCCCCCCACACACTGATTAGCATAGCTAGCATAGCTTCACAAGTAGATAGTAGCATCTAAATATCATTAAATCACAAGTCCAAGACACCAGATGAAAGATACAGATCTTGTGAATAAAGCCACCATTTCAGATTTTTTAAATGTTTTACAGGGAAGACACAATATGTAAATCTATTAGCTAAACACGTTAGCAAAATACACAATTTCTTTGTCCACCATTTTTTCTCTCCACCAGTAGCTATCACCAATTCGGCTAAACTAAGATATTGATAGCCAATAACCAATAAAAAACCTCATCAGATGACAGTCTGATAACATATTTATGGTATAGGATAGGTTTTGTTAGAAAAAAGTGCATATTTCAGGTAGAAATCACAGTTTACAATTGCACCGACCATCACAACTCGACTAGAATTACTATAGAGAGCAACGTGTATGACCAATTTACTCATCATAAAACATTTCATAAGAATAGACAAAGCATAGCAATGGAAAGACCCAGATCTTGTGATTCCAGACAATATTTCAGATTTTCTAAGCGTTTTACAGCGAAAACACAATAAATCGATAAGTTAGCATACCACATGTGCAAACGTTACCAGAGCATCGATTCAAGCCAAAGAGAGCTATAACGTAATCATCGCCAAAATATATTAATTTTTTCACTAACCTTCTCAGAATTCTTCCGATGACACTCCTGTAACATCATTTTACAACATACATATAGAGTTTGTTCGAAAATGTGCATATTTAGCCATACAAAACCGTGGTTATACAATGACAATACTGGCAAATCAAGCCTCAAAATGTCGGACGTCATCTTTCAGAGTGATCTAGTTTAATCGAAAGCTAATCATATACTTGACTAAAAAATACAGGGTTGACAGGAATCGAAAGACAAATTAGTTCTTAATGCAACCGCTGATTTACATTTCTAAAATTATCCTTACTGTGCAATACAGGGTTCGCCAAGTGAAGCGATAACAAACAAAATGGCGGATTATGCGTTTAAAATATTTCGACAGAACAACGATTTATCATATTAAATATTTCTTACTATGAGGTGATTTTCCATCAGATTCTTGGGCAATGTATCCTTTCTTGGGTCTAATCTTCTTTTGGTCGATAGATGTCCTCTGTCCTTCGAAATGTCCACTAACATCGACCGAGACCCCGAAACGTGACCAAAGCTTCAAAGTGCACGACAAAGAAATTCCTCAAAATCGCACTAAACGGATATAAATTGCTATAAAACGGTTCAAATTAACTACATTATGATGTTTTTAACAACTATAACGACTAAAAACATGACCGGAGAAATATCACTGGCTAAACAACCATTTGGAAAGAGGCAAGTCCGATGTTCATCTTGCGTAAAACGCGCGAAGGGAAAGGACGGTACTTCCACGTCTTCTTGTTTTATAGTGGCTCTGATTGTGCAATCGACTCCATTCAAAGCGTGATGACGTACTGACACCCAGAGGAAGACGTAGGCAGTGTCGGTTTCTCCATAGCATTTACAGGCACCTTAAAACCGACCCCAGATCAGGGGTCAAAATTTCTGAAATCTGACTCCCTGTCAGGAAAAGTGCTGTAGAAGTAGTTCTGTACCACTCAGAGACAAAATTCCAACGGCTATAGAAACTAGAAAGTGTTTTCTATCCAATAATAACAATAATATGCATATTGTACGATCAAGAATTGAGCACGAGGCAGTTTAATTTGGAGACCAAAAAATGCTAATGCGGAACAGCACCCCCTATAGTTGCAAGAAGTTAACTTACATGTATGAAGTGTGTATAACGTTTGTATCTGGAATTTGTCTTTCAGCATCAGTAGAACACGCCTGACTCTCCTCCACCACTCTTACAAGGAGAATGGTCTAATGCTTTCCATCAAGAAGAGAGCTGGCCCAAGCAAGCAAATGTTACACCTGAAGCATGAGGACTTGCAGCGAGTGGTGAACTTCATCAACAACTACGCAGAGGACAATGCAATAGTATTACCAGGACGCCACCCAGGACACAAACACTTTGGTGGATAGCTGCTGCCATCCCATGTGACAAACGCAGCAGTGTGACGTCTCTACAAGGAATCTATGACAACACTTGGTATGTAAAGCATAAACACATTTTGATTATTTAATTGACCTCCAACATGATTGGCACTACTTTTATTGATCTCACATTTTTTTCTGTATTTACCAGAGGTAAGTGTAGTCAGGCTGTCTTCCTTCAGGAGAAAAATGCTGCCCCACATCTCAAGCACCAAGCTGAGGACAGACCTGTGCTGGCAGAGCCAGAGGAACAACTATCAGGTCTTCAGATCTGTCAGTCTTCCAGAAGCTGTTAAGTCAGCCAAGCTGAAGAAGCAAGAGCAGCATCTCCTGATCGTTCAGAATGAGCGGCCTGTCTAAAAGAAGATGGTTGCTGACTGCAAGACCACCTGTCAAGACCTGCAGTTGTCTCTGGGGGCCCCTACTGAACCAGCAATCAAAGACATCAGGATGCATTTCAGCTTTGATTAAACTCAACAAGTAAGCAAAATGTTGTCCTTTATACAGATTAACCCTTGTGTTGTCTTAAGGGTAAAAAATGACCCGCCACTATGTTTCAGAGCAGAGAAAAACCCCTAAATGATAGTTTTTCAACTTGAAATGTGATTACTTTTCCTAGAGTGACCCCAACATTACTAAAAGTGAAACATCGCCTTTGTTCATATTTCCATTGAAGCTGTACACCACCAGGGTACAAAGATTGTTTTAGGGTCATTTTTGACCCGGCAGTTATAACATAATTTACACACGACAAAAACCACAAAGAACAGTTTGAAAGAACAGGCCTGAGCTCCCCCCTGCACTCCTCGCAACAAGGGGAGAGGCCTTCTCATCAAAGTTTGCCTTCACCCCCACCACCACTCTAGTTTCTTACCTCCCAAAGCGGAACAAGAATGTGGTCCTCCTGAGCATACTGCACAAAACATCTGAGATCAGTGATCGTGAGGACAGGAAGCCAGCCACCATCCTGGACTACAACCACAACAAAGGAGGCGTGGACAACCTGTACAAGGTAATTGGAACTTACAGCTGCAGGAGGATGACTGCCCGCTGGCCCCAGGTCATCTTCCATAACATCATTGATGTGTCCTCATACAACGCCTTCGTGATATGGAACAAGATCAACCCTACCTGGATGCCTGATAAGCGGAACATGAGGAGGGTGTTCCTGGAGCAGCTGGGAAAGGCACTTGTAACCCCACACATTCAAAGAAGGGAGCGCCTCCCCCACACAGCAGCCTCTGCAGCGCTTGTGAAAGCTGTTCAGGGGGCTGAATCTTGTCCAGATCCACCTGAGGCTGCAGCTGGGGCAGGCAAAGGGAGAGATGCCAATTCTGCCCCACAAAGAAGGACTGTAAAACAAATCTGAGAAAAACATCTGCAAAGTCCATGTACACAAACTTGCATACTGTCCTACATGTGCTAATTAGAGTTGATTGATTTATGTTCTTCACATTTTTGTTTTGTATCTATTATCTTATTTAATTCTTATTTATTTCCATTGTTTATACACCTTGTGGGTGGGGGCAATGATAAAAAATAAAAAAAAGACTATATTTTTTGTTGAATTCCTATGTTGCCAAAAAAGTTCAAGACTGTTATTGTCTCCCCTCAATAGAATGGATTCAAAACTACTATCTGCACATTTCTGCTACTTTCTTAGTCTAGGAAAGTGCTATCTCTTGCTACAAAAAAATATGTTTACACCTATGCAGTACCTTTAGCAATAATGATAATAATAATAAACCTCTACTTCAGTAAAGAAAACAATTATGATAGGTGTGTTGTAATACAAATGAGTGGTGTCCGCTGATTAAATGCAGTTTTTCTGCATTGTGAAGAGGGAAAACCAGATATTCACAAAGTTTATGATGAATGACAAGTTGTTTCTTCATGCAGAATAGATTTGGGTTTTGATATTCAATAAACCTGCTTTATTTTAGAGATTTAGTGAAGGCGGGTAATTTATAACCCTTAGGACTAGGGGAGTATATAGAATGTTAAGACTACACAAGGGTTAAGGACATAGATGGATAGATAGATATACACTCAACAAAATATATATATATATACAGTTGAAGTCAGAAGTTTACATACGCTTAGGTTGGAGTCATTAAAACTTGTTTTTCAACCACTCCACAAATGTCTTGTTAATAAACTATAGTTTTGGCAAGTCGGATAGGACATCTACTTTGTGCATGACACAAGTCATTTTTCCAACAATTGTTTATAGACAGATTATTTCACTTACAGTGAATTATATCACAATTCCAGTGGGTCAGAAGTTTACATACACTAAGTTGACTGTGCCTTTAAACAGCTTGGAAAATTCCCGAAAATTATGTCATGGCTTTAGAAGCTTCTGATAGGCTAATTGACCTATTTTGAGTCAATTGGAGATGTACCTGTGGATGTATTTCAAGGCCTACCTTCAAACTCAGTGCCTCTTTGCTTGACATCATGGGAAAATCAAAAGAAATCAGCCAAGACCTCAGAAAACAAATTTTAGACCTCCACAAGTCTGGTTCATCCTTGGGAGCAATTTCCAAACGCCTGAAGGTACCATGTTCATCTGTGCAAACAATAGTTAGCAAGTATAAACACCATGGGACCACGCAGCCGTCATACCGCTCAGGAAGGAGACGCGTTCTGTCTCCTAGAGATTGCAATTCCAGAACAACAGCAAAGAACCTTGTGAAGATGCTTGAGGAAACAGGTACAAAAGTATCTATATCCACAGTAAAATGAGTCCTATATCGACATAACCTGAAAGGCCACTCAGCAAGGAAGATGCCACAGCTCCAAAACTGCCATAAAAAAGCCAGACTACGGTTTGCAACTGCACATGGGGACAAAGATCGTACTTTTTGGAGAAATGTCCTCTGGTCTGCTGAAACAAAAATAGAACTGTTTGGCCATAATGACCATCGTTATGTTTGGAGGAAAAAGGGGGAGGCTTGCAAGCCGAAGACAACCATCCCATTCGTGATGCACGGGGGTGGCAGCATCATGTTGTGGGGGTACTTTGCTGCAGGAGGGACTGGTGCACTTCACAAAATAGATGGCATCATGAGGCGGACAATTATGTGGATTTATTGAAGCAACATCTCAAGACATCAGTCAGGAAGTTAGAGCTTGGTCGCAAATGGGTCTTCCAAATGGACAATGACCCCAAGCATACTTCCAAAGTTGTGGCAAAATGGCTTTAAGGACAACAAAGTCAAAGTATTTGAGTGGCCATCACAAAGCCCTGACCTAAATCTTGTAGAACATTTGTGGGCAGAACTGAAAAAGCATGTGCGAGCAAGGAGGCCTACAAACCTGATTTAGTTACACCAGCTCTGTCAGGAGGAATGGGCTAACATTCACCCAACTTATTGTGGGAAGCTTGTGGAAGGCTACCCGAAACGTTTGACCCAAGTTAAACAATTTAAAGGCAATGCTACCAAATACTAATTGAGTGTATGTAAACTCCTGACCCACTGGGAATGTGATGAAAGAAATAAAAGCTGAAATAAATCATTCTCCCTACTATTATTCTGACATTTCACATTCTTACAATAAAGTGGTGATCCTAACTGACCTAAGACAGGGAATTGTTACTAGGATTAAATGTCAGGAATTGTGAAAAACTGAGATTAAATGTATTTGGCGAAGGTGTATGTACACCTCCGATTTCAACGGTATATATATATATATATACACTGCTCAAAAAATTAAAGGGAACACTTAAACATCACAATGTAACTCCAAGTCAATCACACTTCTGTGAAATCAAACTGTCCACTTAGGAAGCAACACTGATTGACAATAAATTTCACATGCTGTTGTGCAAATGGAATAGACAAAAGGTGGAAATTATAGGCAATTAGCAAGACACCCCCAATAAAGGAGTGGTTCTGCAGGTGGTGACCACAGACCACTTCTCAGTTCCTATGCTTCCTGGCTGATGTTTTGGTCACTTTTGAATGCTGGCGGTGCTTTCACTCTAGTGGTAGCATGAGACGGAGTCTACAACCCACACAAGTGGCTCAGGTAGTGCAGCTCATCCAGGATGGCACATCAATGCGAGCTGTGGCAAGAAGGTTTGCTGTGTCTGTCATCGTAGTGTCCAGAGCATGGAGGCGCTACCAGGAGACAGGCCAGTACATCAGGAGATGTGGAGGAGGCCGTAGGAGGACAACAACCCAGCAGCGGGACCGCTACCTCCGCCTTTGTGCAAGGAGGAGCACTGTCAGAGCCCATCTACTTTTTAACTCCTCGCAAGTGTGGCTTGTTTGTTCACTGAACATAAATGCTTTATTTGACAATTATGTTTGAGTGTTGGAGTGTGCCCCTGGCTATCCGTCAAAAAATATAGATATAATAACAAATTGGCCCGTTTTGTTTAAGAATTTTGAAATTATTTATACTTTTACTTTTGATTCTTTTGAAGTACATTTTAGCAATTCCATTTACTTTTGATACTTAAGAACATTTTAGAAATTCCATTTACTTTTGATACTTAAGTATTTTTAAAACCAAATACTTTTAGACTTTTACTCAAGTAGTATTTTACTGGGTGACTTTTACTTCAGTCATTTTCTAATAAGGTATCTTTACATCTGGACACTTTCTGTTTACCTGGAATTTTTCATTATTGTAGGCTACTACCACTTTTAGTCTTAATCTTTACTGCACTACTCACTATATAGCACATGACCTAGCATGTGAATCATTAAAGAGATGGGTGTGGCTGGCTTAAGAGGGTGTGAATAATGCTGATTTGGTATAGACAAAGGAGAGCTCTCCAGTAGGCACAAAAACATTCAAAGGCCCTTTTTCTCAAAAGTGAAGTACAAGATACAAGTGTATCAACTTTCAAAGCAGAATGACTTTCCCATTGTTCCTCAAAAATGCTGTGTAAGATATACCATTTTGTAGCTCTGACTCTCTACTTTTTACCAATATAAAAAATTAAAAAATATAAAAAAAATATAAAAAGAAATGTTGCTACATAGACCGAATCCAGGTAGTGAGTCACAAATGTTTGAGAGGAATGGGAGATTTGATATAGGCCGATAATTGGGGGTTTTTGAGTCAAGGTTTGGCTTTTTCAGGAGAGGCCTTATTACTGCCACTTTTAGTGAGTTTGGCACACATCCGGAGGATAGGGAGCCGTTTATTATGTTCAACATAAGCACAGGAAGCTCTTTCAGTAGTTTATTTGGAATAAAGTCCAGTAGACAGCTGGAAGGTTTAAAGGCCATGACTATTTTTGTGAAGGATTCGGGGGATACAGGATTAAACGACTTGAGTGTCTCCATTGATCCAAGGGCCTGGCAGTTATGTGCAGACTCAGGACAGCTGAGTTTAGGAGAAATAGCCATATTCAAGGAGGAGTCCATAATTATTTTTCTAATGATCATGATCTTTCATCGAAGAAGTTCATAAATTCATCACTGCTGAAGCTTGCTTCAAGGCTTGGGTATTTTCTGTATACCAGGTAGCTATTTTCTTGTTACACATTTTTTTTGTTTTCAACGGTGCGACTGCATATAGGGTATTACGCAAGGTTAAGTTTAGATCCCGGTTAGGTGGTTAACTGATTTTTGTACTCCGACATCCTTGGGTAGGTGGAGGGAGTCTGGAAGGGCATCAAGAAATCTTTGCGTTGTCCAAGAATTTAACACATGGTTTTTGATAATCCTTGGTTGGGGTCTAAGCAAATTATTTGTTGCGATTGCAAACATAATAAAATGGTGGTCCGATTATGAGGGAAACATTTAAATCCACAATATCTATTCCACGGGACAAAACTAGATCCAAGGTATGATTGCGGCAATGTGTAGGTCCTGAGACATGTTGGATAAAATGCGTTGAGTTGATGACGGCTCCGAAAGCCCATTGGAGTGGGTCTGTGGACTTCTCCATGTGAATATTGAAGTCACCAAAAAAAAAAATATTATCTGCCATGACTACAAGGTCCGATAGGAATTCAGTGAACTCAGTGAGGAACGCTGAATACGGCCCAGGAGGCCTGTAAACAATAGCTATAAAAAGTGCTTAGGTAGAATGCATTGGTTTCATGACTAGCACCACAAAAGACGAAAAAGCTGGTATTTTCTTTTTTTAAATTGAAAAATGCTATAAATTTTTTTTAGAAACACCTCTGCCTTTGTGGGATAAGCGGGGCTATGGTCACTAGTGTAACCAGGAGGAGAGGCCTCATTTAACTCAAAACATTCATCAGGCTTGGAAGTGAGGGATCTAACATTAAGTAGTCCTAGGTATTATCAAAGTCTCTTAAAAAATGACAGGGATGGAGGAGGTCTTTATTCCAGTGAGATTGCTAAAGCAAACACCGCTATGTTTAGATTTTCCCAACCTAGATCGAGGCACAGCCACGGTCTGAATGGAGAAAACTAAGCTGACTGCACTGACTGTGCTAGCGACAGACTCCACTAAGCTGGCAGGTTGGCTAACAGCCTGTTGCCTGGCCTGCACCCAATCTAATTGTGGAGCTAGAGGAGTTAGAGCCCTGTCTGTGTTGATAAATAAGATGAGAGCACCCCTCCAGCTAGTATGGAGTCTGTCACTCCTCAGCAGGCCAGGCCTGGTCCTGTTTGTGGGTGAGTCCCAGAAAGATGGCCAATTATCTACAAAATGCATCTTTTGGGAGGGGCAGAAAACAGTTTTCAAGCAGCGATTGAGTTGTGAGACAATATATCTATACTCTCTACACTTGCCAGTTTTAGCCATCTTCAGATGAGCCTTTATGTCGGTATCCCTGCCTCCTGGTAAACAGTGTATAATCGTTGGATGATTCTTTTTCAATCTAATCTTGCGGGTAATGGAGCCGCCAATGACTAGGGTTTTCAATTTGTCAGAGCTAATAGTTGGAGGCTTCAGCAGCTCAGACTGCATAACGGATGTAGGAGAGGCCTGAGAAGGCACATCCTTTGACTCCGACTCGTTGCTTAATGGGGAAAACCGGTTGAAAGCTTCTGTCGGCTGATTGAGCGACACCGTTTGAGCATGCTGACAGCATTTCTTTCCAGAAGTCTTGAGAAAATTGTTGGAACTGTGTTGGGGGATAAATACTACTATATGCATTTACTTGTGGCCATATGTTGTTTCATCCTTTCCTACACTTAAACTGCCCTTGCCTAATGATTGCGTTTTAAGCTGAGATTGCAACTCGGCTATCCTCACCATAAGATGATTGTTCTCCTGCATTTTATGAGTACAGCAACTGCAATTAGAGGGCATAAAGTTAATGTTACTACTTAGCTTTTTTGTCTGGTGGAGGTCCTAGAGAACCATGTCCAGATAAACCTTCCGGGGTGAAAAAGTTGAACGAAAGAAGTAGAGTGAGGACGAGCAGAGTCTGTCACTTCAGCAGAGGAGATCTCCAGATCCACACAGTCGGTATGAATCTAAGCTGACATGCGAGAAGGGACCGTTTTCTGGACATACCTTGATATGGTGATGAAACTCTGGTTTAGACCTAGGATACAGACTATACCACTGTATATTGTTTACAGAGCAAGTGTAGCTGCAGGATAGTGTGATGGTATCACCCTCCACACCACCTACCATAGTCTTAGTGGAATTCATGTAATCTTCAAAACTACCATCTGTCAGAAAAGGAAATACGTGGCTATTTTTGATAGTCAACTATCAAATATATTCTGGATTTGGAATTAAAATGGTCAAATTGAATGCAGCACTCACAAACAAGAACTTTCAGGCAGAGTTGAATATCTCTCTCTATAGTAATCTTTCAGTCTTGCTGATTGGAGAAAATGTTGTAGCTTTACCTACTGCCAAAGACAGGGGGTGGTGAACAACCAACTTTTTTCTGTATGTGCAATGCAATCCTTGTTTAATGTACGTAATATACATTAAAATAATGTATTTAGTTTGAACGAATCCAGACCATTCATTTTATACTGCATTATCAAGAAAAAGTGAATTAATGGCAGCAGCTAATGGGAATCCATAATAAATACAAATACAAATGTAGAAATTAAGCTAGATTTAGGGTTTGAGTTATGGCTCGGGTTAGGATTGGTCTGGGATGTGGATCAGGGTTTGGCTACAATAGAGTTCTGGACATATTAATTAATGTGCCTGTTGATAACTTTTTCCCCGCATTCAGTTTTTGTACAGTATTTCTGGGTTTCCTGTCACTGTGGGCCTCACAGCACAGTAGTACAGAGCAGAGTCTGTCACTTCAGCAGAGGAGATCTCCAGATCCATACGTTTGGCCTTTTTGTCATGATTTAGAGTGAACCCTGGTGTTTTCCCAGGCATATATTCCATAACCAGTAACTGTGGTGCTGAATTCAGATAATGTCGATACCATTGAAGATAGTTGCCAGAGGAGTAGTTACAAGAGAGAGTAACTCTGTCCCCGTCCAAAGCCAGCACTGCATCAGTGTAGGGTGTTAATACCTGTGGAGAACTGAGACCTGTAAGACATAATATTATACATGATGTAATACTCTACACACACCTTGAAAAATGAATTGATTTCAAATGCAGATTAAAGAGAAAACATTTTCAAAGTAAAAAAACATGTATCCTCATGTCTTGCATCATCTTTATATTCTTTGATTTGAAAAATAAATACACCTTAACATAAAAACACTCAGTTTAAATGAAAATGTAATTACTTACCTATCAAGTCAAAGAAGATTAAAAGTGAACAGAACAACATTGTCGATGGCAGGATGTGTAGAATAAGCACCAGCTGCTGATGAAAAGCACAGCATCAACTGGCTATAATCATCATGGTAGTATCATGTTTTATCTTGAGTCATAATCTAATCCTGAGTTGTATACTCTAGCTCCTCCTACTGACTATGTAGAATCAAACAAAAAGGTGTCATGTAGATTTGAAAGCAGTTTACAAATTATTTATGCAAGAAACTCCATTTGATGGTGCTGTGGTCAAACAAAAGATAGCAGATGTTTGTAAAACCACAAACTGACAGGTCTGTATTCTGCCAATTGCTGAGTCAGTGACTTATGTGTCACTGTGGACATTACAACACAGCAATACAGAGCAGAGTCTTTCCTCTCAGCAAAGGAGATCGCCAGATCTTCCCAAGTTTTCCCTTTATTACTTTCTACAGTGAGGCGAGGGTGCAGAAAGTAAAATAATTGTGTGGATAAATGCCATACTGTATCTGAGGTTAGATGCTAGGGATAATTTCCAACACAGTTTTTAAAAGGAGAATATATTATCATGAGTAAACCCCACCCCTGCCCTAAAATATGCATAAGAAGAGTTTATCGTGAGCTGTCAGGTTTTTGTACAGTGTTTCTGGGTTTCCTGTCACTGTGGGCTCTATGGCACAGTAGTACAGAGCAGAGTCTGTCACTTCAGCAGAGGAGATCTCCAGATCCACACGTTTAGCCTTTTTGTCATGATTTAGAGTGAACCCTGGTGTTTTTGCAATCATATGTTCCATAACCAGTAACTGTGGTGATGATTGTGGATATTGTCGATACCATTGAAGAGTGACACCAGAAGAGTAGTTACAAGAGAGAGTAACTCTGTCCCTTTCTGAAGCCACTTCTACATCAGTGTAGGGTGTTAATACCTGTTCAGAACTGAGACCTGTAAAACATAAAACACATATAACATTTAATACTTTAAAACCACATTGAAGATTGAATAAATTCTGAATGCAGTGTATGCATTTGGAATTTATTCAATCTTCAAAGATAAAAATGTTGTGCATTATCTTCACATTCCTTGATTTGAAAAATAAATACACCTAAACATAATCACACTCAGTTTGAATGAAAATGTAGTTACTTACCTATCAAGTCAAAGAAGAGTAAAAGTGAACAGAACAACATTGTAGATGGCAGGATGTGTAGAATAAGCACCAGCTGCTAATGAAAAGCACAGCATCAACTGGCTATAATCTACATGGTAGTATCATGTTTTATCTTCGTAATCTGTAATCTAATCCTGAGTTTTATAGTTTTAGCTCCTCCTACTGAAGATGTTGAAACAAATATATTGTATAGGTACATTTACTGACATCTCCACTTGATGGCGCTGTGGTCGAACAAAAATAAATCAGATGCATGTAAATCTATAACTAACTGACAGGCGACAGGTCTGTGTTCTGCTGAGTGCTGAGTCAGTGAGTTAAGTGTCACTGTGGACATCACAGCACAGCAATACAGAGCAGAGTATCTCACTTCAGCAGAGGAGATCTCCAGATCCGCACACACCTTCTCTTTGTTCAGTTTAACAGGGAGGAGAAGGTAGGGAGGTTTAGCTCTCACTACAGTCCTAGAGGCATGGAGGATGAAGAGGTAGATTTGGGAATCCTGGATACTGTTTATACCACAGTACACTGTATGCTGAGAAGTTGCAGGAAAGCTGAACATTACTATCCTCATCTTCATACACTTCATGTTGGTTTGGCTGGATGGTCTGCTGAAAACTGTCACCTACAAATGTGAAGAGGTGATGGATAAATTACAAGGTAGATGTATTTTAAATTATTAAAGATCTTGGTATTTACTCAAAAATCCAATAAACTATACATTAGCCTAAAACATGTACTTAATAGAATGACAGGAATACAGTAATTTACTAACCTGTTGCTACACAAAGTCAAATAAAAATTGTTTTTACCTACAGTACTAAGCCACACCCCTGCACTAAAAAATGAATAAGAGGAGTTGATCGTGAGCTGTCAGGTTTTTGTACAGGGTTTCTGGGTTTCCTGCCACTGTGGGCTGCAAGGCGCAGTAGTACAGAGCAGAGTCTGTTACATCAGCAGAGGAGATCTCCAGATCCACACGGGTTCTCTCATCGTTCAGTTTAGCAGTCATTCTTGGGTATGGAGGAGTAGCTTCCACTACACGTGGAGTTGCAGTGTCTGTGAGGAGGAGGAGGAATTGGGGTGCTGATCCAGGGTACTGTCTGTACCACTGAAGATTATTAGCCTTTACTGTATAGTTACAGGAGATCTTAGCTCTGCTACCCTCTAAATAATACTCCTCAGGACTGGTTGGAGTAATATCATCCTCTAAAGTATCACCTACAAGGGCTGAAATCAGTAGAATATAACAGAGTAGCATCATGGTCTATGTTACAGATCAGACATACATGTGTTATTTAGAAAACAGCAAAGCCAAAACACTGGTTTGACTTTGAAATGATAAGTAGGCATATACAATGTTGCTCCTCCTCTTTACATAGGTTTTTAAACACACCCACCAGGTTTCCTGTCAAAAAGAAAAACCTTGAGATGCACCATCTCCTGTAGGTCATGTCATGTACGTATAGAATGTGTCAGGTTAGGTTTTTGTACAGCGTTTGTAGGTTTCCTTTCACTGTGGGCGTCAGTGCACAGTAGTACATAGCAGAGTCTTTCTCTTTAGCAGAGGAGATCTCCAGATCCACACAGTTCTTCTCAGCATTCAGTTTCACTGACAGTCGAGGATCCAGACCTGGAGCCCGTGATGGAGACCCAACACCATGCAGGATAAGCAGGATATACTGAGGAGGTGATCCAGGGTCCTGGCGATACCATTGAAGAGAGACTGCAGATGAGTAGGTGCATGAAAGTGTAATATTGCTACCTGTTGGTGCATACACCTCCTCTCTGATAGGCTCAATGGTCTGACCATTACTGTCACCTACAAAATATGCAAAATATGTTATTATTCTATTATTACTCTGTTATAGATCTATTTTTAACGCATCAACATTTTTGATTCAAAATAACACCAATAAAAATGTTTATGATTAAAGTAGTTTACTTACATGCAAGTACTAAAAGCAAAATGAATGTGGGGATTGACATTTTTGGATGAAACTGAAAGTTCAAATCATAGCACACAGCACAACAAGATTTGTGTATACTAAAGTAACATCCTCCTCCATCTAGTTTTGAATGGACCATCTCTTCTCAGACCTTTGAAGCCCCACCCCAAAATACAGAGAGTTGTCAGATGAGCAGAAGTAACAGCAGACTTCTTGCTGCTGCTTGATTCACTGTCACATCCTCAAAATGCCAGGCTGCATTGAAATATGAGTACCTTAGTCTCCCTCTATTGGATATTAGATAAAACTGTGTGTCATGCCTTGACCGTAGAGAGCTTTTTATGTCTCTATTTTGGTTTGGTGAGGGTGTGATTTTGGTGGGCATTCTATGTTAATTTTTTATGTTTTGTATTTCTTTGTGTTTGGCCGAGTGTGGTTCTCAATCAGAGGCAGCTGTCTATCGTTGCCTCTGATTGAGAATCATACTTAGGCAGCTTTTTCCCACCTGTGTTTTGTGGGTAGTTGTTTTCTGTTTAGTGTTTTGCACCTGACAGGACTGTTTCGGTTTCGGTTATTCACTTTGTTATTTTTGTTTAGTGTTCAGTTTAAATAAAAAGTAATGAACACTTACCATGCTGCGCTTTGGTCCGATTCCTCTTCATCCGATGACGACATCCGTTACATTGTGTTATTTATCTCCAAATATTTTCTGGATTTTAGGGCAACAGAGTTGCTTGATGCAAGATATTAATTTATTCAACATGAGGCGTTCATTCATTCACAGCTTATGTTGTTTTCCTATTTAAACCTACAATCTAAAGTATAAATCAGCAACATCATCAGATAGCCATTAAAAATCATTTTCGGTGTATTTGTGTTTTGTCTATTCTAGGTAATGATGAAATTCAAAATGAGCTTGATAACTTTTTACACTGTTTTTTTGTTCAGGTTTTGGGACAGTGTGTGAATGTTTCCTGACACTGTGGGCTGCATGGCACAGCAGAGGAGATCTCCAGATCCACAAGGGTTCTTATTACACTAGCACTCTCTATAGTACATTAGACAAAGTGTAAAGCCTACACGTCTAGCTCATATGATATGATTAGCCTAAAGGAATTTACAATGACTTAAATGTTCCAAGAAGTAAGTATGATTCATTTATTTCTTTAAATTTAAAAAGTTGAAAAACATACAGATATTCTATTATAATTCATGTACAACCACTCATGTAACCTACAGAGTTTCTAATTCAGGTCTACTACTGTACATAAAGTATATTAAAATACGTGAACCAAAAACACATTTTTACGTGAACCAAAAACACATTTTTTGGTACCTTGCAACGACTTAGCTAACCCTTCCCCAACCCATCCACCTCGCCGGCGGGAGCAGGGTTTTTCTTTGTGGCCAAAAAAGACGGTGGATTACGTCCTTGCATCGACTACCGGGGTCTTAATGCCATAACCGTCCGTAACCGCTACCCGCTACCCCTTATGGCCACAGCCTTTGAGCTGCTCCAGGAAGCAGTGGTCTTCACTAAGCTTGACCTACGGAACGCATACCATCTTGTGCGGATCAAACCCGGTGACGAGTGGAAGACCGCTTTCAACACGCCTACTGGTCACTACGAATACTTGGTGATGCCCTTCGGCCTGACCAACGCCCCGGCTGTGTTCCAAGCGCTCATAAACGATGTGCTTAGGGATATGCTTAACATTTTCGTGTTTGTTTACTTGGATGACATCATCTTTTCGAGCTCCCTTCAAGAACACACTAAGCATGTCAGACAAGTGCTCAAACGCCTCCTAGACAGCCATTTGTACGTTAAGCCGGAAAAGTGTGAATTCCATTCCTCTCGAGTACAATTCCTGGGATTTGTAGTGGAACCCGGTCGAGTCCAGATGGACCCCAAGAAGGTAGGGGCGGTAGCGGATTGGCCCACCCCCAAGTCCGTTAAGGAAGTTCAGCGTTTCCTGGGCTTCACTAACTTTTACCGCAAGTTCATCAAGAACTTCAGCTCGGTGGCAGCCCCTCTCTCAGCTGTAACCAAGGGTGGCAACACAAGGTTTCTGTGGGGAAGAGAAGCTGAGACGGCCTTCCAAGGACTCAAGCAGCGCATCCTCTCTGCTCCCATCCTGACACTACCGACGGCGGATGAAACTTTTGTGGTGGAGGTAGACGCATCAGAGGTTGGTGTTGGAGCTGTCCTGTCTCAGAGGGGGGAAGACAAGAGGCTTCATCCTTGCGCCTTCTTCTCTCACCGGTTTACCCCGGCCGAGAGGAATTACGATGTGGGGGATCGTGAACTCCTAGCGGTTAAGATGGCATTGAAGGAATGGAGACACTGGCTCGAGGGGGCTTCTCAACCATGTCAAGTGCTTACGGACCACAAAAATCTGGAGTATATCCAGCAGGCGAAGCGGTTGAACTCCAGACAAGCTCGATGGTCTCTTTTCTTCAGCCGTTTCCAGTTTATCCTCACCTATAGACCCGGGTCGAAGAATCTCAAACCGGACGCTTTGTCACGAGTCTACTCTCCTGCCATTCGAGAAGATACTGACATGACTGTTCTTCCTGCCGCTAAGATCGTGGCTCCAATCTCGTGGCAAGTTGAGGATACCGTGAGACAAGCTCAAGCCATCGAACCGGGTCCTAAGGGAGGTCCTGCCAATCGGTTGTTTGTTCCCAAGGCAGCAAGATCCCAAGTCCTTCTGTGGGGGCACTCCTCTCGCCTCACCTGTCACCCGGGCGTAGGTCGCACCTTGGAGTTCATTCAGCGTAAGTTCTGGTGGCCCACCATAAGAGAAGACGTTACCACTTTCGTCAAGGCCTGTCCCGTGTGCTGCCAGGGCAAATCTTCTCACCTCTGCCCTCAAGGACTCCTTCACCCTTTATCTATTCCCCACCGACCCTGGTCCCATATCTCGTTGGACTTTATTACTGGCCTTCCTCCGTCCCATGGTAATACTACTATCCTAGTCATCATCGACAGGTTTTCTAAGGCGGCCAGGTTTGTTCCCTTGACCAAATTACCTTCTGCCAAGGAAACAGCTGAGTTGGTGATTAACCATGTGTTCCGAGTCTTTGGCATTCCGCAAGATATGGTTTCCGACAGAGGTCCCCAGTTCGCCTCAAGGTTTTGGAAGGCCTTCTGCCAACTCATAGGGGCCACGGCCAGTTTATCTTCAGGGTACCATCCGGAGTCCAACGGCCAAACCGAGAGGATGAATCAGGAGTTGGAAACCACCCTCAGATGTATGGTTTCCAACAACCCGTCCACATGGTCATCCTTCATTGTTTGGGCCGAGTACGCGCACAACACCTTGTGCTCCTCCTCCACTGGTATATCCCCGCACGAGTGTCAGTTTGGCTATGCTCCTTTATTGTTCCCGGACCAGGAGGCAGAAGTCAGAGTGCCTTCAGCCTCGAGGTTCATCAGACGCTGTCGGCTTACGTGGAAGAAGGCCCGTCTTAATCTTCTGCGTTCCTCACAGCAGTACCAGCGACAAGCCAACAGACGTCGCCGTCCCGGTCCTACCCTGTACCCCGGCCAGAGAGTATGGCTCTCAACAAAGAACTTACCGCTACGGGTGGAGTCTCGTAAGCTGTCCCAGAGATTCATCGGTCCCTTTAAGATTGCCAGGAGAGTCAATCCCGTTACTTTTCGCCTGCACTTACCCAGATCCCTTAAGATCAATCCTACATTTCACATTTCTTTATTAAAACCTGTTGTTTTTTCTCCCCTTATCCCGGCAGGCAGACCTCCCCCTCCGCTCCGTGTCATCGGAGGCCAGTCGGCTTATACCGTCCACCGGATACTGGATTCCCGCCGGGTGCAGCGGTCCTGGCAGTATCTGGTGGACTGGGAAGGCTACGGTCCCGAGGAGCGCTCCTGGGTTCCTGCCAAGGACATACTGGACCCTGACCTCATTCGTCAGTTCAGGGCCCTCCACCCTGAGAAGGCTGGTAGGAACGTCAGGAGCCGTTCCTAGGAGGGGGATTCTGTCAGGTTTTGGCCAGGACTGTTCAGGTTTTGGTCACTAGATGTCCCCATTGCACCTTTTTTGTACCTTTTGTTTTTTCCTTGCTCTAATTATTGTTTGCACCTGTGTGTCGTTCCCTTGTTAGTATTTAAACCCTGTGTATTCCTCAGTTCTTTGCTCAGTGTTTGTATGTTAGCACCCAGCCCCAGCCTTGTTGTGAAACATATATTTCTCTTATTGGATTTTCCAGAGGTTCTCTGGTTTAGTGCTTGTGTATTTTTGAGTAGTCTATTGAGGTTTGTTTTTCCCTGCTGTTTTTACCACTTTGTGGAGTTTCTTTGTATTTTGGAGGATATCCATTTTGTGCCTCTTGGCTTTATTTTTGGACGTGGTGGATTTTTATTCTTTGCCTGAAGATCTTGTCCTTTTATTAAACCACCATCTCTAGTACTGCTGAGTCTGCCTCATCTTCTGGGTTCTGCCGACTATTAGTGATTGTTTCTCTCACCGGGTCCTGACAAAAGTGGAGTCGCAATTCAACGGCTCAGACACGAGACGTATGTGGCAGGGTCTACAGACAATCATGGACTACAAAAGGAAAACCAGTCACATCGCGGACACAAACGTCTAGTTGCCAGACAAGCTAAACACGTTCTTTGCGCGCTTTGAGGATAACACAGTGCCACTGACTCGGCCAGCTACCAAGGACTGTGTGCTCTCCTTCTCGATGGCCGAATTGAGAAAGACATTTAAACGTGTTAACCCTCGCAAGGCTGCCGGCCCAGATGGCATCCCTAGCCGCTTCATCAGAGCATGCGCGGACCAGCTGGCTGGTGTGTTTACGGACATATTCAATCAATTCTTATCCCAGTCTGCTTCAAGAGGGCCACCATTGTTCCTGTTCCCAAGAAAGCGAAGGTAACTGAGCTAAATGACTATTGCCCCGTAGCACTCACTTCCGACATCATGAAGTGCTTTGAGAGACTAGTCAAGGATTATATCACCTCCACCTTACCTATCATCATAGACCCACTTCCATTTGCTTACCAGTCCAATAGGTCCACAGATGGTGCAATCACCATCACACTGCACACTGCCCTATCCCATCTGGACAAGAGGAATACCTATGTAAGAATGCTGTTCATTGACTATAGCTCAGCATTCAACACCATAGTAACCTCCAAGCTCGTCATTAAGCTTGAGGCCCTGGGTCTCAACCCTGCCCTGTGCAATTGGGAATTGGGTCCCGGACTTCCCCCAGGTGGTGAAGTTAGGAAACAACATCTCCACTTTGCTGATCCTCAACACTGGTGCCCCACAAGGGTGTGTGCTCAGCCCCCTACTGTCCTCCCTGTTCACCCATGACTGTGTGGCCATTCACGCCTCCAACTCAATCATCAAGTTTGCAGATGACACAACAGTATTAGTATTGATTACCAGCAATGACGAGACAGCCTACAGGGAGGAGGTAAGGGCTCTCGGAGTGTGGTGTCAGGAAAACAACCTCTCACTCAACGTCAACAAAACAAAGGAAATTATCGTGGACTTCAGGAAACAGCAGAGGGAGCACCCCCCTATCCACATCGATGGGACAGCAGTGGAGAAGGTGGAAAGTTTTAAGTTCCTCGGCATACATATCACTGACAAACTGAAATGGTCCACCCACACAAACATCATGGGGAAGAAGGTGCAACAGCGCCTCTTCAACCTCAGGAGGCTGAAGAAATGTGGCTTGTCACATAAAACCGGTAGGGATATCCTTGGGATATCCTTGTCTCAGTATGTAAAAAAAAAAATATATATATATATATATATATAATAAAAATGTAATAAAATGTATGCACTCTACTGTAAGTCGCTCTGGATAAGAGCGTCTGCTAAATGACTAAAATGTAATGTAAAATGTAAAACCCTCACAAACTTTTACAGGTGCACAATTGAGAGTATCCTGTCGGGCTGCATCACCGCCTGGTACGGCAATTGCACAGCTCACAATCGCAGGGCTCTCCAGAGGATGGTGTGGTCTGCACAACGCATCACCGGGGTCAAACTACCGGCCCTCCAGTACACCTACAGCACAGAATGTCACAGGAAGGCCAACAACAACCATCCAAGCCACTGCCGGTTCACCCCACTATCATCCAGAAGGTGAGGTCAGTCCAGTTGTATCAAAGCTGGGACAGAGAGACTGAAAAACAGCTTCTATCTCAAGGCCATCAGACTGTAAAACAGCCATCACTAGCACAGAGATGCTGCTGCTTACAGACCGACTTGAAATCATAGGCCACTTTAATAAATTGAACACTAGTCACTTTAATAATGCCACTTTAATAATGTTTACATATATTGCATTACTCATCTCATATGTATATACTGTTATTTACTATATATTGAATCTTAGCCTATGCCACTCCGACATAGAGCACAGTAGTACAGAGCAGAGTCTGTCACTTCAGCAGAGTAGTTCTCCAGATCCACACTGGTCTTCTCTTTGTTCAGTTTACCAGAGAAGTGAGAGTCAAGAGAATCCGCTCTCTGTCCAGTCCCAGTGGAGTGCAGGATGAAGAGGAGGAATTGGGCTGATCCCGCATACTGTTTATACCACAGTACACTGTATGCAGAGGAGTAGTTGCAGGAAAGTTGAACATTGAAACCCTGCTCTCCATACACTTCATGTTGGTTTGGCTCGATAGTCTGCTCATAGGTGCCACCTGCAAATGTGAAGAGATGAACATTGAGTATTGTTTTCATTGAAATAAAAATGTATTGTTGTAATTTTCAAAACAGAAAACATGACACTACTTTGAAAGCCATAACTTACCCATTACTGAGAACATAATAAGTGACCAGATGAACAACATGGCAGGGGTTGGAAGTCAAACTGACTAATATCACAACAGAAGCTGAATCCTCTAAATCAGCTTCATCTGCAAAGTTTTCAGTTGATCATTTCTGCTTAGTTTACCTAAAAGTGTATCTACAAGTTGCTTTAAAAATGTTCAATCTCTCCTCTTCTCTCCTCTCCTCTAATCTCCTCTCCTCTCCCCTAATTTGCCCTCTCTTCAGTGATACTGCATCTCTCATTCCCTCCACTGGGTGGTGTAGGAGGCAGATTCCCTCCATTATTGCTTCAAATCAAATCAAAATGTATTTGTCACATGTGACGAATACAACAGGTGTAGGCCTTACTGTGAAAAGCTTACTTTCAAGACCTTAGCCAACAATGCAGTTCAAGAAATAGAGTTAACCTTTCAGTGATACCCATCCCGGATCCGGGAGCATCCTCATCAAAAAAGCTGACTAGCATAGCCTAGCCTAACGCGACAGGGATATCATATAATATACTTTTCATGAAATCACAAGTCCAATACAGCAAATGAAAGATAAACATCTTGTGAATCCAGCCATCATTTCCGATTTTTAAAATGTTTTACAGCGAAAACACAATATGTATTTATATTAGCTAACCACAATAGCCAAAGACTCAACCGCATATTTTCACCATGTTTCTACCGCATAGGTAGCTATCACAAAACCGACCAAATAGAGATATAATTAGTCGCTAACCAAGAAACAACTTCATCAGATGACAGTCTTATAACATGTTATACAATACATTTATGTTTTGTTCGAAAAATGTGCATATTTGAGGTATAAATCATAGTTTTACATTGCAGCTACCATCACAAATAGCACCGAAGCAGCCAGAATAATTACAGAGAGCAACGTGAAATACATAAATACTCATCATAAAACATTTATGAAAAATACATGGTGTACAGCAAATGAAAGATAAACATCTTGTGAATCCAGCCAATATTTCCGATTTTTTAAGTGTTTTACAGCAAAAACACAATATATATTTCTATTAGCTCACTACAGTAGCCAAACACACAACGCAATTTACTCCCCGCGAAAATAGCTTGCACAAAACCGACAAAATAGAGATAAAATGAATCACTAACCTTGAACAAATTCATCAGATGACAGTCTTATAACATCATGTTATACAATACAATTATGTTTCGTTCGAAAATGTGCATATTTAGAGCTACAAATCCAGATTATACATTGTGAATACGTAGCATCGATTCACCAGAATCTCCAGAGATATTTTGGACACTCACCTAATCTGACCGATCTGACCAAAGAACTCATCATAAACTTTACATAAAAATACTTGTTGTATGGCAAATGAAAGATACACTGGTTCTTAATGCAACCGCCGTGTTAGATTTAGGCAGGCCCTGAAACAGAGCCCCATTTTCAGAATTTTCACTTCCTGTCTGGAAGTTTGCTGCCAAATTAGTTCTGTTTTACTCACAGATATAATTCAAACAGTTTTAGAAACTTGAGAGTGTTTTCTATCCAATAGTAATAATAATATGCATAGTGTATGATCTAGAATAGAGTACGAGGCCGTTTAAATTGGGCACGATTTTTTCCAAAGTGAAAATATTGACAAGAAGTTAAGGAAATATTTACTTAATAAACTGAAGTGAAAAAAAGTAAAATAATCTAGTCAAATCTAAAAGTAACACAAGAAATGACATAACAATAACAAGGCTATATACAGGGGCTACGGGTACCGCTTCAATGTGCAGGGGTACAGGTAATTTGATGTACTGGGCCGTACACACTACCCTCTGTAAATCAAATCAAATCAAATGTATTTATAATCCCTTCGTACATCAGCTGATATCTCAAAGTGCTGTACAGAAACCCAGCCTAAAACCAGAAACAGCAAGCAATGCAGGTGTACTAGCACGGTGGCTAGGAAAAACTCCCTAGAAAGGCCAGAACCTAGGAAGAAACCTAGAGAGGAACCAGGCTATGAGGGGTGGCCAGTCCTCTTCTTGCTGTGCCGGGTGGAGATTATAACAGAACATGGCCAAGATGTTCAAATGTTCATAGATGACCAGCATGGTCAAATAATAATAATCACAGTGGTTGTCGAGGGTGCAACAGGTCAGCACCTCAGGAGTAAATATCAGTTTACAGTTCATAGCCGATCATTCAGAGTATCTCTTCTGCTCCTGCTGTCTCTAGAGAGTTGAAAACGGCAGGTCTGGGACAGGTAGCACGTCCAGTGAACAGGTCAATGTTCCATAGCCGTAGGCAGAACAGTTGAAATTTTATTACGTTTGCAATCGCAACAAATAATCTGCTCAGACCCCAACCAAGGACCATCAAAGTGCTATAAATTCTCAGACAACACAAAGATTCCTTGATGCCCTTCCAGACTCCTTCTGCCTACCCAAGGACGTCAGAGGACAAAAATCAGTTAACCACCTAACTGAGGAACTCAATTTAACCTTGCGCAATACCCTAAATGCAGTTGCACCCCTAAAAGCTAAAAACATTTGTCATAAGAAACTAGCTCCCTGGTATACAGAAAATACCCGAGCTCTGAAGCAAGCTTCTAGAAAATTGGAACGGAAATGGCGCCACACCAAACTGGAAGTCTTCCGACTAGCTTGGAAAGACAGTACCGTGCAGTATCGAAGAGCCCTCACTGCTGCTCGATCATCCTAACTAAAAAGCAGCATTCCCCAAGTGAGGATGGCTTTCACTTCAGCAGTAATAAATTCATGAACTTCTTTGAGGAAAAGATCATGATCATTAGAAAGCTAATTACGGACTCCTCTTTAAATCTGCGTATTCTTCCAAAGCTCAGCTGTCCTGAGTCTGCACAACTCTGCCAGGACCTAGGATCAAGAGAGACACTTAAGTGTTTTAGTACTATATCTCTTGACACAATGATGAAAATAATCATGGCCTCTAAACCTTCAAGCTGCACACTGGACCCTATTCCAACTAAACTACTTAAAGAGCTTTAGTAAAGAGCTTTAGACTGTAGTGTAGAGGAGGAATTGGGGTACTGATCTTGGATATTTTAATTGGAGTGGGTCTAGGGTTTTCGGCATGAAAACTGTAATATCTTATGTTTCACCGAATCGTGGCTAAATGACGACATGGAAAACATTCAGCTGGCGGGTTATACGCTGAACCGGCTAGATAGAACAGCACACTCCGGTAAGACAAGGGGGGCGGTCTGTGTATATTTGTAAACAACAGCTGGTGCACGAAATCTAAGGAAGTCTCTAGATTTTGCTCGCCTGAAGTAGAGTATCTCATGATGAGCTGTAGACCACACTATTTGCCAAGAGAGTTTTCATCAATTTTTTTCATGGCTGTTTATTTGCCACCACAGATGGACGCTAGCACTAAGACTGCACTCAGTCAGCTGTATAAGGAAATAACTAAACAGGAAACCACTCACCCAGAGGTGACGCTACTAGTGTCCGGGACTTTAATGCAGGGAAACTTAAATCAGTTTCACCTAATTTCTATCAGCATGTTAAATGCACAACCAAAGGGAAAACAATTCTAGATCACCTTTATTCCACACACAGAGATGCGTACAAAGCTTTCCCTCGCCCTCCATTTGGCAAATCTGACCATAATTATATCCTCCTGATTCCTGCTTCAAACAAAAATTAACACAGGAAGCACCAGTGACTCGGTCTATAAAAAAGTGGTCAGATGAAGCAGATGCTAAACTTCAGGACTATTTTGCTAGCACAGACTGGAATATGTTCTGAGATTCTTCCGATGGCATTGAAGAGTACATCACATCAGGCACTGGCTTTATCAATAAGTGCATCGAGAACGTCATCCCCACAGTGACTGTACACACATACCCCTACCAGAAGCCATGGATTACAGACAACATTCGCACTGAGCTAAAGGGTAGAGCTGCCGCTTTCAAGGTGCGGGACTCTAACCCGGAAGCTTATAAGAAATCCTGCTATGCCCTGCGACGAACCATCAAACAGGAAAAGCACCAATACAGGACTAAGATTGAATCTTACTACACCGGATCCGACGCTCGTCGGATGTGGCAGGACCTGCAAACTATTACAGACTACAAAAGGAAGCACAGCCGCGAGCTGCCCAGTGACACGAGCCTACCAGACGAGATAAATCACTTCTATGCTCGCATCGAGGCAAGCAGCACTGAGGCATGCATGAGAGCATCAGCTGTTCCAGACAACTGTGTGATCACGCTTTCCATAGCCGACGTGAGTAAGATCTTTAAAGAAGTGGTTTCACAAGCTCATGACACATATGAGTGTGTTTGCTCTCTCCTTACCTACCCATATCACAGTAGACATTTTGGCTGAAGAAACTTCTGATCCTTGCTGCATTTTGTTGTGGTATGATAACTATTAATTCATTTATTTTCTTACTGCCTTTGCTCCAATCCCTTAATTTTTTAAAATATCCATTTCTGTATAATACTAGTATTAATTTTATGCATATTTTTTCCCTCAATCATGTTGCTTGATTATTTTCTCCCTTAATGGAAATGTGTATTACATTATTTTCCAGAATGCAGAGGAGAAGAATCAGTCATTCAGCCACCAGGAGATGTGATCGCTACTGAGGGAGAATAGGTCACATTGGACTGTCAATTTGATACTGTGTACAGAAATCCAGACCTGTTCTGGTACAAGCAGGGAGCTAATGATTTCACAAAGTATTTGCTGAAGCGGGCTACTTCTGGATAATGCCATTGAATTCCAGGGGAGATTCGATGCCCATCTCAATTTAACTCAATTTAAGTCAGCATTAAAATCAGTTCCCTTGTCATTCAAATGTCAATAATTAAGTTGATTTCTAAAAAGTCTTAAAAAATAAGCTTCAATCACTTTTATTAAATTTCTTCCTCTGCAGCAATGGTATCCGGAGATAGTGGGACTACTAACAAGGAGGAGTACACCCCCCAAATGAGGGTGAAACAGAGACTCTGAGAGGATGTACAACAACTAGTACATTCATAAATGACTTGTTTTAGATGAGCTTGTTGGTAATTTCCTGACCAAATCAAATCAAAGTTTATTTGTCACATGCGCCAAATACAACAGGTATCTCTTACTGAAATGCTTACTTACAAGCCCTAACCAACAGTGCAATTTTTAAGTAAGAAAATAGGTATTAGGTAAACAATAGATACGTAAAGAAATATATATTTTTAAATCTGTAAAATGACAGTGAAAATAACAGGTGGTACCGGTACAGAGTCAATGTGTGGGGGCACCGGTTAGTCAGGCTAATTGAGGTAATATGTACATGTAGGTATATTTAAAGTGACTATGCATAGATAATAAACAGAGAGTAGCAGCAGCGTAAAAGAGGGGGTTGGCGGGTGGGGGGGGGAACAATGCAAATAGTCTGGGTAGCCAATGTGTGTGGGCACTGGTTAGTCGGGCTAATTGAGGTAATATGTATATGAATGAATAGTTAAAGTGACTATGCATAGATGATAAACAGAGAGTAGTGTAGCAGCAGCGTAAAATATGGGTTGTTGGTGGTGGTGGGGAGGTAGGGGGGGCACAATGCAAGTAGTCCGGTAGCCATTTGATTACTTGTTCAGGAGTCTTATGGCTTGGGGTTAAAAGCTGTTGAGAAGCCTTTTGGTTCCTGACTTGGCACTCCGGATTTGCATGCCATGCGGTAGCAGAGAGAACAGACTCTTTTTTAGGGCCTTCCTCTAACATTGCCTGCTGTAGAGGTCCTGGATGGCAGACAACTTAGCCCCTTGTGATGTTCTGGGCCGTAGGCACTACCCTACGTAGTGCGGTCGGAAGCCAAGCAGTTGCCATACCAGGCAATGATGCAACCAGGCAAGATGATCTGGATGTTGCAGCTGTAGAACCTTTTGAGGATCTGAGGACCCATGCCAATCTTTTCAGTCTCGTGAGGGGGAATAGGTTTTGTCGTGCCCTCTTCACAACTGTCTTGGTGTGTTTGGACCATACTAGTTTGTTTGTGATGTGGACACTAAGGAACTTGAAGCTCTTAACCTGCTCCACTTCAGCCCCGTCAATGGGAATGGAGGCGTGCACTGTGCTCCGTTGCCTGTAGTCCACGATCAGCTCCTTTGTCTTGATTACGTTGAGGGATAGGTTGTTATTCTGGCACCACCCGGCCAGGTCTTTTACCTCCTCCCTATAGGCTGTCTCGTCGTTGTCGGTGATCAGGCCTACCACTGTTGTGTTGTGTGCAAACTTAATGATGGTGTTGGAGTCGTGCCTGGCCATGCAGTCGTGGGTGAACAGGAAGTACAGGAGGGGGCTGAGCACGCACTCCTGAGGGGCTCCAGTGTTGAGGATCAGCGTGGCAGATGTGTTGCTACCTATCCTCACCACCTGGGGGCGGCCCATCAGGAAGTCCAGGATCCAGTTGCAGAGGGAAGAATTTAGATCCAGGATCCTTAGCTTAGTGATGAGCTTTGAGGGCACTATGGCGTTGAACACTGAGCTGTAGTCAATGAATAGCATTCTCACGTAGGTATTCCTTTTGTCCAGGTGGGAAAGGGCAGTGTGGAGTGCAATAGAGATTGCATAATGTGTGGATCTGTTTGAGCGGTATGCAAATTGGAGTGGCTCTAGGGTTTCTGGGATAATGGTGTTAATGTGAGCCATTACCAGCCTTTCAAAGCACTTCATGGCTACAGATGTGAGTGCTATGGGTTTGTAGTCATTTAGGCAGGTTACCTTAGTGTTCTTGGATACAGGGACTATGGTAGTCTGCTTGAAGCATGTTGGTATTACTCAATCAGGGACAAATTGAAAATGTCAGTGAAGACACCTGCCAGTTCGTCAGTACGTGCCTGGAGCACACGTCCTGGCAATCCGTCTTGCCCAGTGTGCTTGTGAATGTTGACCTGTTTAACTTCTACAGGATCGGTGGGTCCCCCACAGGACAGTTGAGCTAACGTAGGCTAATGCTATTAGCATGAGGTTGTAAGTAACAAGAACATTTCAAAGGACATTGACATATCTGATATGGGCAGAAAGCTGCTTCCATCTAGTGGCCAAAATCTAAATTCAGCCTGGGCTGGAATAATACATTATGGCCTTTCACTTGCATTTCAAAGATGATTGTACAAAAAATGTATTATCTTTTACCAGATCTAATGTGTTTTTTCTCCAACATTAATTTCACATTTCCACAAACTTCAAAGTGTTTCCTTTCAAATGGTATCAAGAATATGCATATCCTTGCTTCAGGTCTTGAGCAACAGGCAGTTAGATTTGGATATGTCATTTTAGGCGAAAATTGGGAAAAAAGGGTCAGATCCTTAAGATTAACTCTGCCTTAGGAAGCATTGAGGACGAGCTTACACCAGGCTCTCTAAGAGTCTTATATAACACTATCAAATTGTTTTTGTAAGGGGGTTGTCCTGTATATTCTGTTGTCAAGGTGGGCTTCAGAGCACAGTAGTACACAGCAGAGTCAGACAGATGTACCCTCTGGAACATCAAGGGGACTGATTTGGTGATGGAATTGAGATCGGCATCAAATCTCCACTTGAATCTATCATCAATACCCCCTGGTCCAATTACATCCTTCTGCAATACATATTCAGGGTAATCGTTGGTGGATTTAATGTACCAGAAGATGGAGCTGATTAACTGGTGTTATATTTACAGCTGAGAGACACATCTTCTCCTTCATAAGCAGTCACTTCTCTCTTCAACTGAGTAACTCTGTCTGCTCCTCTGCATTCTGGAAACAAAGAAGAATGCCTTGGGACTTTAAGGTTCTATATGACATTTTTGTGGAAAATATGTTAGCCACATCATATCTAATTGATCTTTGGATGGTTCTTCATGGTCTGTGTAGTCAGATTTTTGAAAAAGTTAATTTTAAGTTTAAAAAAATGTAAGCTAGGATGTTCTATCTGCATAAACCCATTTCAACTTGGTGCTATAAGGCTCTATCTGCAATCCAATCACAAGCCTGAGCAAATAAAGACGGACCAATCAGAACACGTCTTTGCCATTTCTCTCTAAGTATGGTCTAAGCTGATCTGGCCAGCAATAATGGCATGCAAGCAAAATAACAACACTGTCAGAAGTCTTGAAGTAAATGATGTTGTCACATGGTTGTTCAGTGATGATAGTAATTTGCCTGATGATCATCATACATTTCCTAATCTATTTGATTAGGTGTTACTACTCTAACTTGGTCAAATAGTATTATCATATTATTTATGTATTCAAATAGCTACAGTTTTTTTAACTGAACATGTCTAATTCAGAAGTGTCAGATAGAACCAAGATTGACATTTCAGAGGAGTAAGGTTATGTCTGTAATTGCAACACCCTAAAAAAACTGACTTACAAATGTCTCAGGATTTTGATACTCTGCACTTTAGGTACCTTTAAGGTGATAATGTTAATGGATTATGAAAGAAGAATACATTCTAAACAGTTCTGAGATCTCGAATGTGAAAACTTTGATGCTGAATTACTTTGCCTTGCGCAGAAAGAATCTTAAAGTCCCATGGTCACAACATGTCAGGATTCCAGTGACATCAGGGTATTGAGAAAAAGATCATGAGAGCCGTAACCTACCAAAGATAAATGCAGCAAGAAGAACAGAGGTCCACAGTCAATGTCCCATAATTATCATAGGATACAAAGAGCAAGACACACTGATGTTACAATATAGAAATGGGTGTGCTCGCTTGATTCCTGTCTTAGTGGCAGCACAGGCCTAGACCATGCAGAACAGAACAGAGGGCATGAGCAAATACTGTAAACAAGTCATTTTAGAGTAGAAAGCAACACTTACTTGGTAATGTGGCCTCTTTGTGGTTGATGCTGGCTTTTCCATTACTCTGTACACAATACTGAATATTGCTTTTTCTCAATTCATCCAAGTAACACTACAAGGCCAACTCTAAAAATAAAACAATGGTCTATTTTCTAATCCATGACATATTGTAATGGAATTTTAATGTCTCTTACATCTACCTTTTTTTTTCTTCCCCCCCACAGATCTTTTGCCTGACCTTCGGCTAGCAAGGTGCCTGAGAGCTGTGACTGCGCCAAGGGTAACACAATGTGTGTTGTCTCTTCGTGTGCAGGGCAAATAAAAAGGATTTCAACTAGCAGACCGTCAGTTGTGGCAGCGTCCTAAGTAAAAGTACACAACGCAGAACGAACCACGCTAAAAAAGATCTTTCTAAAGTAGAAAACAACACTTTCTTGGTAATGTAGCCAAATTGTGGTTGATGCTGGCTTTTCCATTACTCTGTACACAATACAGGATATAATGTAGCTTTTTCTAAATTAATCTAAGTAACACTACTAGGCCAACTCTAAAAATTAAACAATGGTCTATTTTCTAATCTATGACATTTTGTAATGGCATTTTACTGTCTCTTATGTCTACATTTACAACCTGGTCTCAGAGCATTTCGTATTAGCCTGTAAGTAAAGCCAAACCACTCCATTGCGTATGATATGTTACATTTCAAATGCTATGTACTAATTTGTGGATGACAATTTGAAAACATACAATATGTTATTAATTTGCAAAATGTACAATATGTTATGAACTTGCAAAATGTATGACATGTTACGAATTCCAATGTGTTGTGGCTGATGTTAGCTACAGTAGTTGACTAGGTGGCTAACACTAACGTTAGCTAGATTAAGGGATAGGGTTAGGAGTTAGGTTAAAGGGTTAAAGGGTCACTATGATTATCATCATCTGCTACCACTAGTCTTGGTAGTATCAGGGAGGTAGTGAGAAAGTTACTGTGTCAATTTCAAAGTGCTGCTGTATACTGTACAGACAGCTGTATTGTCATTGTGTAGCTCAGTATGTTTTTGTAAAGGGGCTGTATCTCCTGTTGTCACTGTGGGCTTCAGAGCACAGTAGTACACAGCAGAGTCAGACAGCTGCACCCTCTGGATTGTCAAGGGGACTGATTTGGAGTTGGCATCTAGATCGGCATGAAATCTCTCCTTGAACTCAGTAGCATTGCCCCCAGTTCCAAATTTGAACCGCATAAGCATATACTTGGGGAAGTCGTTTGCTCGCTGTTTGTACCAGAATAGATATGGACTTGGATCGTCTGTTTCATAATGACAGACAAGTGTTATTTGTCCTTCTTCGGTAGCCGTCTCAACTCCTTTTGGCTGTAACACTCTGTCTCCTCTGCATTCTGGAGAGAAATTATATGCGTTGAAAAATAAAGGCTGTTTGATGATTTATACCCATTAAATCATTGGGAGCATATAAAGTGAGCAACTTTCTCTATTTTTCATGACAACATAAAGGGATAATTAAAGAAATGGCAGTAAGGAAATCAAAAAACTGTATCATACCCCAACAAAATGCAGAAAGAATCAGAATATTCTTCAGCCAAGATTCCATGTCTACTGTGAGATGTGTAGGTAAGGAGAGAGCAAACACACTTGTATGTGTCAAAAGCTTTTGAAACCACTTCTTTAACTCTGCCTTAGGAAGCATTGAGGAGGAGCTTCCACCAGGCTCTCTAAGAGTTTTATATCACAAAAACAAATCGTTTTTGTAATGAGGCTGTATATCCTGTTGTCACAGTGGGCCTCAGAGCACAGTAGAACACAGCAGAGTCAGACAGCTGCAACCTCTGGATCATCAAGGGGACTGACTTGGAGTCTGCATCGAGATGGGCATCAAATCTATCCTTGAACTCAGTGGTATTTTTACTTCCAAAAGAAAAACGTCCCAGCATGAACTCTGGGAAGCCATGTAATTCATGCTTGTACCAGAACAGGTAGAGATCCTTCATATTATTAACTGCATCAAATCGACAGTCCAGTGTGACCTGTTCTCCCTCAGTAGCGATCACATCTCCTGGTGGCTGAATGACTGAGTCATCTCCTCTGCATTCTGGAAAATAATGTAATACACATTTGTATTAGGAGGAAAATAATCAAGCAACATGATTGAGGAAATAAAAGTATAAACTTAACACTGGTTGTATTGTAGTGAGAAATATATGTTTGATAAAAGAAAGGAATGAGAGCAAAGGCAGAAAACAAATAATTAAAATAATATTATAATACCATAACAAAATGCAGCAAGAATCAGTAAATGACTCAGCCAGGGTTCCATGCCTGTTACTGTGAGATCAGTGGGAGAAGAGTAATACCACTCTGATGTAACTAGGCAATGATGAGATGATAAAATCCTTGTCTCCTCCTCTTTCTGTGTATCGTCAGCTTTTGAAATTGTCTTAACACTCTAACCTGAGTGTTTGTACAGTGTCTGAATCTCTTGTTGTCACATTGGGCCTCAAAGCACAATAGTACACAGCAGAGTCAGACAGCTGCAACCTCTGGATCGTTAAGGGGACAGAGCTAGATGTGAAATTCAACCTGGAATCCAACCTCTCTTTGAATGTATCACCATTGCTCGCAGTAACATGTCCACTGCTGGTCAACAGCCTCTTTACCTTTGCAATCTGAAAAAGTAGTTATATTCGTTTATTTATAATTTTTTATAAAAATTAATAGGCAAAGATTCAGACAAAGAGAATAGGCACTATATGTCACGCCCTGATCTGTTTCACCCGTCCTTGTGTTTGTCTCCACCCCCTCCAGCTGTTGCCCATCTTCCCCACTTATCCTCTGGGTATTTAAACCTGTGTTTTCTGTCAGTCTGTGCCATTTCATCTTGTTTGTCAAGCTTACCAGCGTTGTCCTGTCAGCTCCTGTCTTTTCCCAGCCTCTGTTTTTCCTCGTCCTCCTGGTTTTTGACCCTTGCCTTTCCTGACCCGCCCACCTCTGGTACCTCTGTCCCTGAGCCTGCCTGCCTGCTGTCCTGTACCTTTTCTCCACCTCTGGATTACTGAACTCTGCCTGACCCTGAGCCTGCCTGCCGTCCTGTACCTTGCTCCTACTCTGGATTATCGACCCCTGCCTGCCTTGACCTGTCATTTGCCTGCCCCTGTTGTTACAATAAACATTGTTACTTCACACAGTCTGCACTTAGGTCTCACCTTGATCCGTGATACTATACCGTACCAAAATAGCATGCAGCCAGGATAAGTAAAGTATTCCTAAGCCAAAGTACCATTATGAATAATGTATATAGTAAGAATATACTGACCACCTTTACTCCACACACAAAGCTCTCCCTCGCCCTCCATTTGGCAAGTCTGACCACAATTCTATCCTCCTGATTCCTACTTAAAAGCAAAAATTAAAGCAGGAAGCACCAGTAACTCAGTCAATAAAAAAAAGTGGTCAGATGAAGCAGATGCTAAACTGCAGGACTGTTTTGCTAGCACAGACTGGAATATGTTCCGGGATTCTTCCGATGGCATTGAGGAGTACACCACATCAGTCACTGGCTTCATCAATAAGTGCATCAATGACGTCGTCCGCACAGTGACCGTACGTACATACCCCAAGCAGAAGCCGTGGATTACAGGCAATACCCGCACTGAGCTAAAGCGTAGAGCTGCCACTTTCAAGGAGCAGGACTCTAACCTGGAAGTTTATAAGAAATCCCGCTATGCCCTCTGATGAACCGTCAAACAGGCAAAGCGTCAATACAGGACTAAGATTGAATCGTACTACACCGGCTCCGACGCTCGTCGGATGTGGCAGGGCTTGCAAACTATTACAGACTACAAAGGGAAGCACAGCCACGAGCTGCCCAGTGACACAAGCCTGCCAGACAAGCTAAATTACTTCTATGCTCGCTTCGAGGCAAGTTACACTGAAACATGCATGAGAGCATCAGCTGTTCCGGATGACTGTGTGATCACGCTCTCCGTAGCCGATGTAAGTAAGACCTTTGAACAGGTCAACATTCACAAGGCGGCAGGGCCAGACGGATTACCAGGACGTGTACTCTGAGCATGCGCTGACCAACAAGTGTCTTCACTGACATTTTCAACCTGTCCCTGACTGAGTCTGTAATACCAACATGTTTCAAGCAGACCACCATAGTCCCTGTGCCCAAGAACACTAAGGGAATCTGCCTATGCAGAAGACACATTTCAGTTGAATACATTCAGTTGGACAACTGACTAGGTATCCCCCTTTCTCTTTCCCTTTCCTTTAAATGACTACCGACCCATAGCACTCACATCCGTAGCCATGAAGTGCATTGAAAGGCTGGTCATGTCTCACATCAACACCATTATCACAGAAACCCTAGACTCACTCCAATTTGCATACAATTTGCATACCGCCCCAACAGATCCACAGATGATGCATTCTCTATTGCACTCAACACTGCCCTTTCCCACTTGGATGAAAGGAACACCTATGTGAGAATGCTATTCATGCTATTCAACACCATAGTGCCATCAAAGCTCATCACTAAGCTAAGCTGTTTAGCTGGGACTAAACACCTCCCTCTGCAACTGGATCCTGGACTTCCTGACGGGCCGTCTCCAGGTAGCAAGGGTAGGTAACAACACACCCGCCACGCTGATCCTCAACATGGGGGCCCCTCAGGGGTGTATGCTCAGTCCACTCCTGTACTCCCTGTTCACTCATGACCGCATGGCCAGGCACGACTCCTACACCATCATCAAGTTTGCCAATGACACAACAGTGGTAGGCCTGATCACCCACAACGATGAGACAGCCGAGAGGGAGGAGGTCAGGGACCTGGCCGTGTGGTGTCAGGACAACAACCTCTCCCTCAACATGATCAAGACAAAGGAGATGATTGTGGACAACAGGAAAAGGAGGACCGAGCACGCCCCCATTTTTATTGATGGCCTCCAACCGCAAGGCACTACAAAGGGTAATACGTACGGCCCAGTACATAGCTGGGGCCAAGCATGCTGCCATCCAGGACCTCTATACCACGTGGTGTCAGAGGAAGGCCCTAAAAATTGTCAAAGACTCCAGACACCTTAGTCATGGACTGTTCTCTCTGCTACCGCACGGCAAGCGGTACCGGAGCGCTAAGTCTAGGTCCAAAATAATTCTTAACAGCCTCTACCCCCAAGCTATTAGACTCCTAAGAGCTAATCAAAGGGCTACCTAGACTATTTGCAATGCACCACATCCCTCTTTTACGCTGCTGCTACTCTCTGTTTATTATCTATACATAGTCACTTTAACTCTACCTACATGTACATATTACCTCAATTACCTCAACTATCCGGTGCCCCTGCACATTTACTCTGTACCGGTAACCCCTGTATATAACCTCGCTATTGTTATTTTACTGCTGCTGTTAAATGTTTTGTTACTTTTATTTTCTATTTTCTATTTTTTATTTATCCTTTTTTACTGAACACTTCTTTTTCTTAAAACTGCATTGTTGGTTGAGGGCTTGTAAGTAAGTATTTCACTGTAAGGTCTACACCTGTTGTATTCAGCGCTGTAAGGCGTGCTTAACTTCACTAGGGTAGCGGGCAGCATTTGGAATTTTGGATGAAAAGCGTGCCCAAATTAAACTGCCTGCTACTCAGGCCCAGAAGTTAAGATATGCATATAATTAGTATATTTGGATAGAAAACACTCTAAAGTTCCCAAAACTGTTAAGATAATGTCTGTGAGTATAACAGAACTGATATGGCAGGCAAAAACCCGAGGAAAATCCAACCAGGAAGTACTATTATTTTGAAAGGCTGTTTTTCCATTGAAAGTCTATCCACCATACAAAGACTTAGGACCCAGTTCACGAGCTCCATGGCTTATTCTACATGTGGCCAGTCTTTAGGCATTGTTTCAGGCTTTTTCTCTGAAAAATGAGGAAGATACAGCACTTTCAATCAGTGGACAGTGGAAATTTCCAGACATCAGCCATGCGCCTGATCGGGAACGTGCCTTTCTTGTTTCTCTTTTCCTATTGACGAAGCTTTTCTCCGGTTGAAATATTATTGATTATTTATAACAAAAACAACCGGAGGATTGATTTTAAACATCGTTTGGCATGTTTCTACAAAATTTTATTGTACTTTTAAAAAACTTTTCGTCTGGACTTAGTGCACGTGCCATGTGCATTCGGATTACTGGACAAAACGTGCAAACAAAAAGGAGGTTTCTGGTCATAAAGAGGGACATTATTGAACAAAACAAACATTTATTGTCTAACATGGAGACCTGGGAGTGCCACCAGATGAAGATCATCAAAGGTAAGTGATTCATTTTAATGCTATTTCTGACTTTTGTGAGCCCTCTCCTTGGCTGGAAAATGTCTATATGGGTTTCTGTAGCTAGGCGTTGACCTAACATAATCGCCAAGTGTGCTTTCGCCGTAAAGCTGTTTTGAAATCTGACACAGCGGTTGCATTAAGGAGAAGTTTATCTTTATTCGTATGTTTAACACTTGTATCTTTTAGCAATGTTTATGATGAGTATTTCTGTTATTTGATGTGGCTCTCTGCACTTTCACCGGATGTTTGTTTGAGACAATGCATTTCTGAACATAACGCGCCAATGTAAACTGAGATTTTTGGATATAAATATGAACTTTATCGAACAAAACATACATGTATTGTGTAACATGAAGTCCCATGAGTGCCATCTGATGAAGATCATCAAAGGTTAGTGATTCATTTAATCGCTATTTCTGACTTTTGTGATCCCTCTCCTTGGCTGGAAAATGGCTGTATGGTTTTCTGTGACTAGGTGCTGACCTAACATAATGGCATGGTGTGCTTTCGCAGTAAAGCCTTTTTGAAATCGGACACTGTGGTTGGATTTACAAGAAGTTTATATTTAAAATGGTGTATAATACTTGTATGTTTGAGGAATTTTAATTATGGGATTTCTTTTGTTTTGAATTTTGAAGTTGTCGAGGTGGGAGGTTATCGTCCCACTTGTACCAGAGAGGTTAACTGGTGGCAGGGAAGTCAAACGCAGGAGAGCAGAACGTGGTGAATAGCCGGAGCAGTTTAATATATTAAACTAACGGCACATAAAACAACAAACACATGGGTACAAAACCCGTAGAGCACCAGAAACACATAGCACGAATAACTTACAAATAAACAATTCCCGACAAGGACATGGGGGAAACAGAGGGAACATATACAACATGTAATTATGGAATTGAAACCAGGTGAGTGTGAAATCAAGACAAAACAAATGGAACATGAAAAATGGATCGGCGATGGCTAGAAGACCGGTGACGTCGACCGCCGAACACTGCCTGAACAAGGAGAGGAACCGACTTCAGCAGAAGTCGTGACAGTACACCCCCCTTAACGCACGGCTCCAGCAGCGCGCCGACACCGGCCTCGGGGACGACCCGGAGGGCGAGGTGCAGGGCGATCCGGACGGAGGCGGTGGAAATCCCGCAGCACAGAAGGGTTCAACACGTCCTCCTCCGGAACCCAGCATCTCTCCTCCGGACCGTACCCCTCCCAGCCCACGAGGTACTGAAGGCCCCTCGCCCGACGTCTCGAATCCAGGACGGATCGAACGGAGTACGCTGGGGCCCCCTCGATGTCCAGAGGGGGCGGAGGAACCTCCCGCACCTCAGCTTCCTGGAGCGGGCCAGCCACCACCGGCCTGAGGAGAGACACATGGAGAGACACATGGAATGAGGGGTTAATGCGGTAATCGGGGGGAACCTATAACATACTTCGTTCACTCTCCTCAGGACTTTAAATGGCCCCACAAACCGCGGACCCAGCTTCCGACAGTGCAAGCGAAGGGGCAGATTCCAGGTCGAGAGCCAGACCCGGTCCCCCGGTGCGAACAACCAGGGCCTCACTGCGGTGACGGTCTGCGCCAAATTTCTGGCGCAGCACGGCGCGCTGAAAATGGACATGGGCGGCGTCCCATGTCTCCTCCGTGCGCCGGAACCAGTCATCCACCGCAGGAGCTTCGGTCTGACTCTGATGCCAAGGAGCCACAACCGGCTGATACCCCAACACACACTGGAAGGGAGAGAGGTTAGTGGAGGAGTGGCGGAGCGTTTTCTGGGCCATCTCTGCCCAGGGCACGAAATCTGCCCACTCCCCTGGCCGGTCCTGGCAATAAGACCTCAGAAACCTACCCACATCCTGGTTAACTTCACTAGGGTAGGGGGCAGCATTGGGAATTTTGAATGAAAAGCGTGCCCAAATTAAACTGCCTGCTACTCAGCCATAAAAGCTATAATATGCATATAATTAGCAGATTTTGATAGAAAACACTCTGAAGTTTCTAAAACTGTTTGAATGATGTCTGTGAGTATAACAGAACTCATATGGTAGGCAAAAATCTGAGAAAAAATCCAACCAGGAAGTGGGAAATCTGAGGTTTGTAGTTTTTCAACTCTTTGCTTATCGAATACACAGTGTCTATGGGGTCATATTGCACTTCCTAAGGCTTCCACTAGATGTCAACAGTCTTTGGAACCTTGTTTGAGGCTTCTACTGTGGAGTGGGGGCGAATGAGAGGGGATTGAGTCAGAGGTCTGCCAGAGAGGCATGAGCTGACCACGCGCGTTCACGTGATAGTTAGCTTGCGTTCCATTGCATTTCTGAAGACAAAGGAATTCTCCGGTTGGAACATTATTGAAGATTTATGTAAAAAATATCCTAAAGATTGATTCTATACATCGTTTGACATGTTTCTACGGACTGTAACGGAACTTTTTGACTTTTCTTCTGCACCTAGTGATCGCGCCTCATGAATTTTGATTACTGGGCTAAACGCGCAAACAAAAAGGAGGTATTTGGACATAAATGATGGACATTATCAAACAAAACAAACATTTATTGTGGAACTGGGATTCCTGGGAGTGCATTCTGATGAAGATCATCAAAGGTAAGTGGATATTTATAATGCTATTTCTGACTTCTGTTGACTACACAACATGGCGGATATCTGTTTGGGTTGTTTTGGTCTCTGAGTGCTGTACTCAGATTATTGCAAGGTGTGCTTTTTCCGTAAAGTTTTTTTGAAATCTGACACAACGGTTGCATTAAGGAGAAGTGGATCTAAAATTCCATGCATAACAGTTGTATCTTTTAGCAATGTTTATTGTGAGTATTTCTGTAGATTGATGTGGCTCTCTGCAAAATCACCGGATGTTTTGGAACTACTGAACATAACGAGCCAATGTAAACTCAGAATTTTGGATATAAATATTAACTTTACCGAACATAAAATACATGTATTGTGTACCATGAAGTCCTATGAGTGTCATCTGATGAAGATCATCAAAGGTTAGTGATTCATTTTATCTCTATTTCTGCTTTCTGTGACTCCTGTCTTTGGCTGGAAAAATGGCTGTGTTTTTCTGTGACTTGGCTCTGACCTAACATAATCGTTTGGTGTGCTTTCATCGTAAACCCTTTTTGAAATCGGACACTGTGGCTGGATTTACAACAAGTGTATCTTTAAAATGGTGTAAATTACTTGTATGTTTGAGGAATTATAATTATGGGATTTCTGTTGTTTTGAATTTGGCGCCCTGCACTTTCACTGGCTGTTGTCATATCGATCCCGTTAACGGTGTTTTAACGAAAAGATAACAATGAGTCTTTCCCACGATGACGACAGGTGTCTGTAGTACAGCCAGCCAGCACTTGCGGAATCCACGCAATAAAAAGGAACACAAACTTGTAAAAAGGCTAACCGCATCGTGGAATCCTTAGCAACAAAACTTTAGTTCGGATTAAAATCGATTTAATGGAAATGTTTTTCCCCTAACACTTACCTTAACCCTATAACAAACTCCTAAACTTAACCCTAACCCTAACCCCTAACTCTAACCTAGCTAGCCACCTAACTAGAGTTTCCAACATATTATACGTTTTGCGAATTTGTTACATATCATACGTTTGGCAAATTGGTAACATATAATACAAATTGTATTTCTTAACATATCATACAATATTGGGTATCTCGGATTTACATACAGAATAATATACATTTCTCTGAGACCAGGTTGTTATACAGTAGAAACTGAGGAGCCTGGTTAGAATAATGCCGGTACCAGTAAAAATCAACATAATTTCTGCTTATATCAAATTAGCAGCTCAGAATCATAGGTATTCCCTCTGTACTGATAACTTTGTGCTTTCGAGGAGTAATGTGATCCCCAGCAATCTGTCCTGTAAAGAGAATATAGAAACAAAAGCAATTAAAATAAGTTAAAAAAGTAATTAACATCAACAAAACATCCTCACTTACAAAATGTTTAAGGTTCACCTGTACAAAATGTAGAGAACATCCAGATCAAAACAGGTAACATCCTAATTCATCGACTATATGCTGGACCAACTAACTCACATAAATATGACTCCTGTAATCATATGTACAGTTTGAAAAGGATAATTCCTGTAGATCCTCCCAGACAAGATGGCGCCGACAGATAAGGCTGCCGTGCATCTAGCTCTTAGGAAACTATTTTATATGTTATTTCTTACATTATTAGCCAAGAATTGTTTTTGTGTCATTACATACAGCCGGGAAATTTATTTGGATATCTGAGTGTCGCTAACTCCCCAGCAATACCATCATTACGACCAGGAATACGACTTTTCCGAATCAGATTATTTGTTCATACCCCCCAGGGCTATTGAACTGATTCCAGAGGCTGATCAAAAACAACGCCGGTGGAGAAGAGGTACTTGGAGTGGACTTCTAGTGAGACTCAGGAGGCGCGCACACCACCCACCGCTTCCGAGTATATTACTCGCTAATGTTCAGTCTCTGGATAATAAAGTTGACGAGCTCAGGGCAAGGTTTTCCTTCCAGAGAGACATCGGGGATTGTAACATACTCTGTTTCACGGAAACATGGCTCTCTCGGGATATACTGTCTGAGTCAGTACAGCCAGTTGGGTTCTCAGTTCATCGCGCAGACAGGAATAAATAAGGACGGGTGTGTATGTTTCATGATTAACTACTCATAGTGTGATTGTGATAACATACAGGAACTCAAGTACTTTTGTACACCCAACATAGAATACCTCACAATCAAATGCTGACCATATTACCTCCAAAGAGAATTCTCTACGGCCGTGTATATTCCCCCTCAAGCCGATACCATGACGGCCCTCAAAGAACTACAATGGACTTTATGCAAACTAGAAACCACATATCCTGAGGCCTCATTTATTGTAGCTGAGGATTTTAACTTCTCACGAGTCACCAACCCTGATCCGGTAGCACCCCCCAACCCACCCCACTGAGTAGCATAGCTAGCATAGCGTCACAAGTAACTTGTAGCATCTAAATATCATTAAATCACAAGTCTAAGACACCAGATGAAAGATACAGGTCTTGTGAATAAAGCCACCATTTCAGATTTTTAAAATGTTTTACAGGGAAGACACAATATGTAAATCTATTAGCTAACCACGTTAGCGAAGGACACGATATTTTTACCAGGCAGATTCGGCTAGGCGCCCACGGCCAGTTCACATGCACAACAGATATGATATAACATCGTAAATTGGGTCTTACTATGGCTGATCTTTCATCAGAATGTTGATCAAAGTGTCCTTTGTCAAGATGAGTCGTTGGTTCCGTTCAGAATTGTTCCTTGCCCACTCCATTTAGCACAGGTACCGGTCGAGTGGCACGGATTTCTCAAACGTAAATACAATCCGACAACGGAACACCGCAAAACTCCCGGAAAAATTCAAATAATCTGATTAAACTATATTGAAAAAACATACATTACGATGATATGGTCACATGTATCAAACAAAATTCGACACGGAGATAGTTTGCATACATAACGCCAGCAAAACAGTACACAAACGCAGCTCAAATTCGAGCGATTCAGTAAACCGGAAGTTGTCGGTCACGCCAAAGAAATGGGTCCTATTTCACGTCAGTCCCAGATAAACAAAGAATTTCTCCTCTGACGTCCTCTTGACAACCAGAGGAAGGCGAATGAAGTGTGTTTCTGGTCATAGGGGGCACGACCATATATAGGCAGAGCTTTGAAGCCAGCATAACACATCTTGATTTTATGTTCTTGGTCATGGAAAGTGCTGTGGAATGACTTCTGTATCACTCAGAGACAAAATTGAAACGGTTTTAGAAACTAGGGATTGTTTTCTTTCCAATGGTATTATTTATATGCATATAGTAAGAGCAATAATTGAATAAGAGGCAGTTTAATCTGTAGAGCAAATTATGCTAATGCGAAAATAGCACCCCCTGTATTCTCAAGAGGTTTTTAACAAAGGAAATTTGCAAAAAATTAAACCAAATTTCTATCAAGAGTGCGTAGTGCGTACGGCCCAGTACATCGTTGGGGCCAAGCTTCCTGCCATCCAGGACCTCTATACCAGGCGGTGTTAGAGGGAGGCCCTAAAAATTGTCAAAGACTCCAGCCACCCTAGTCATATACAGGTAGATGATTAGAGATATGGTCAACACAATTTTCTCTGACACCTTTATACAGTAGGTACTGAGGTGCCTGGTTAGGGTATTGTTGGTACCAGTAATGGTAGATGTTACTGCTGCTTGTTTCATATGTACAGCTCAGAGACACTGGTGATCCCTCAGAGAAGCTTTTGACATTGTCTGAACAACACTCTACCCTGAGTTTTTGTACAGTTACTGAATCTCCTGTTGTCACAGTGGGCCTCAGAGCACAGTAGTACACAGCAGAGTCAGACAGCTGCAACCTCTGGATCGTCAAGGGGACAGAGCTAGATGTGATATTCAGCCTGGAATCAAACCTCTTCTTGAACTCATCACTATTGCTCCCCTCTGAATAACGATCTCTTCTCAGGACATACTGAGGAGAATCCCTAGTTAACTGGATGTACCAGAAGAGATCAGGAGATGTACTACTAGTAGTGTAGTTACAGTTGAGTGTTACCAGTCCTCCTTCAAGGGCAGTAACATGTCCACTCTGCTGGTCAACAGCCTCTTCACCTCGGCAAACTGAAATATAAATATTTTTTGATTTTATAATACATAATAAGCTACGTTTCAGAGAATGAGAATGTAGAAAGGAGAAGCACTATACCGTACCAAAATAGCATGCAGCCAGGATAAGTAAAGTATTCCTAAGCCAATGTGCCATTATGATTCATGTATAGAGGAAGAATAGACTGTTATAGACTTTATGTTCCATCCACTATAGCTGAGAAGTCTCATTATTGTGGGGCTCTGCAGTATGGGAGGAGCTTATTGTATATTCAATTGTTTAGTTGAACTGCTTGAGGGATTCCTTTTTAAATGTGATATATTTGGTACCATGAAATGTCTCCTTTAAAGAATGTTATCTTCTTCTCCAAGTCCTTTAAAAATTCTAATTTGGCAGTTGTTGTTGGCCTTGGAGAAATATATGTTATATTCAGGCCAAATTGAACTAATCTGACAAATTAAATTAAATCATATCCAGTAAGTGTTTGCAACAAAATCAGAAAGAAAGGCACAGACCACAGTAGCCTATGAACCAGTTCAATATAAAGCTGGGTTATGCTGCCCAATGCCACAAACAGTTATCTTTACTACAGTAATCATTTAAAACAGTAGTCAAGTCAACTGATGATTGGTTTTATGATTGATACCAATGATTGACAGGGGATGCATCCATTATCATCATTCCTGTCATCATAGTGCACATTAACATTAATGATGGTCAATGGCATCACCATGTATCCTATTACACATGGGTTGTAGTCTCTCCATTTGGTCCATAAAATAAACCTCTCATTCCTGCCTGGAGTTAATCAAGTAGAAAACTGCCTGCAGCATAATCCTGCTTCTCCTAATGTGTTTCATTATTTGTGCCAGCTGAAGCTAGGGTTAGGGTTCATTCTAGGACCATGGTCAATTCAGTAATGGACATGAAGCTACGGTTAGAATTGAGCTAGAGCCGACCTTAACGTTGACCAACCCTTGGCACTGTTTTTATATTTTATAGTTATTAAATGCACTCTTACAGTTAATTACATTTCTAGTGTTGATTTTATTAAAGTGTCTGTGTTGTTGTATGTGTCTGATGCACTGCTTCAGCCTTTAAAGTAAATGCCTCAAGGGAACATATGGAATTGTATATTAGCCCTATATTATATATTGTTCTACACAATTTAGTAATAAATACAGTTGACTCTGCCTGCATGCACTTTGGAAAACCACAGTCTGTTCATATAAAATAAATGCAAATTGTTAATACAAGAAGCACAAACAGAATATGCAATTGTGACAAGAAAGGGTTAAAACATAATGAATGTATATTCTGTTTGGTTGGGAAATTATACATCACAGACACCTGTAAAGTGTTGGCATGGCGCATGAGTCATTTAAAGGAATAGGAGCAATTAGATGAGACTCCACTGACACCTATTGACTCTCACTTGTAACTTACCCTTGAAAATACAAGCAATGTCAAGGTTTCACCTTGTTGGGCAGAATGTTGAACACTAGATGGAACTATTGTATCATTATTATACATAGAAAAACCTTACCACTGGACTTCATAACTGTGGAGGGCAGTCTATAGGAGGAGCACAGACAAAGAAGATCTGTCATATAACTGATTGGGACACTGTAAAGTCCATGGAGAATAAGAGCACCTCCTCCCAGCTGCCCACTGCACTGAGGATAGGAAACACTGTCACCACCAATAAATCTAGGATAATAGATCATTTCAATAAGCATTTTTCTACGGCTGGCATTGCTTTCCACCTGGCTACCCCTACCCTGGCCAACAGCTCAGCACCCCCTGCAGCAACTTGCCCAAGCCCCCCCGCATCTCCTTCACCCAAATCCAGACAGCTGATGTTCTGAAAGAGCTGCAAAATCTGGATCCCTACAAATCACCTGGGCTAGACAATCTGGACTCTCTCTTTCTAAAATTATCAGCCGAAATTGTTGCAGCCCCTATTGCCAGCCTGTTCAACCTCTCTTTCGTATCGCCTGAGATCCCCAAAGATTGGAAAGCTGCCGCGATCATCCCCTTCTTCAAAGGGGGAGACACTCTAGGCCCAAACTGTTATAGACCTATATCCATCCTGCCCTGCCTTTCTAAAATCTTCGATAGCCAAGTTAACTAACAGATCACCGACCATTTAGAATCCCACCATTCTGTATACATCTGGCCCTTCTTTGGACACTGTGTTAACAAACCTACAAACAAGCTTCAGTGCCATACAACACTCCTTCCGTGGCCTCCAACTGCTTTTAAATGCTAGTAAAACTAAATGCATGTTCTTCAATCAATTGCTGCCCGCACCCGCCCACCCGACTAGCATCACTACTCTGGACGGTTCTGACTTAGAATATTAAGCATCTTACATTAAGCATCTCCAATCCAAAATTAAATCTAGAATCAGCTTTCTACTTCGCAACAAAGCCTCCTTCACTCATGCTGCCAAACATACCCTCGTAAAACTGACAATCCTACCGATCCTTGACTTCGACGATGTCATTTACAAAATAGCCTCCAACACTCTACTTGGCAAACTGGATGTAGTCTATCACAGTGCCATCCGTTTGTCACCAAAGTCCCATATACTACCCACCACTGCGACCTGTATGCTCTCGTTGGCTGGCCCTCACTACATATTTGTTTCCAAACCCACTGGCTCCAGGTCATCTATAAGTCTTTGCTAGGTAAAGCCCCGCCTTATCTCAGCTCACTGGTCACCATAGCAACACCCACCCATAGGACGCGCTCCAGCAGGTATATTTCACTGGTCATCCGCAAAGCCAACACTTCCTTTGGCCGCCTTTTCTTCCAGTTCTCTGCTGCCAGTGACTGGAACAAATTGCAAAAATCCCTGAAGCTGGAGTCTTATATCTCCCTCTCTAACTTTAAGCATCAGCTGTTAGAGCAGCTTACCGATCACTGTACCTGTACACAGCCAATCTGTAAATAGCACACCCAACTACCTCATCCCCATATTGTTATTTATCCTCTTGTTATTTTGCACCCCAGTATCTCTACTTGCACATCATCATCTAAACATCTGCACATTGTCATCTGCCTCTATGGCCTATTTATTGGCTTACCTCCCTATTCTTCTACATTTGCACACACTGTACATAGATTTTTCTATTGTGTTATTGACTGTACGTTTTTTAATGTGTAACTCTGTGTTGTTGTTTTTCTTTTGCTTTACTTTATCTTGGCCAGGTCGCAGTTGTAAATGAGAACTTGTTCTCAACTGGCCTACCTGGTTAAATAAAGTAATAATAAAATAAAATAAAAAAAGAGACAGAGAACATCTCTGTGGTTGTGGCTGAAGAGTGAGAAGCAGTGGACGATCCACCTGGCTCACTTGGGCCTGATCAACCCGTCCTTCAGGAGGTGTAATGGGAGGCACATGCAGGATAAGAAGGTTCCTCATTTGAAGACCAGCCAGGAGCTGCAGAAATAGCTGTTTGTGAGTAAATATAAAGAAAACCATTTATACTCTACTTTCACTTTGCTGACCGCATTTAAATGTTGAGGAAGTTCTGAGAATAAAGACACTAAATCCTCACCTGAATAATGAATTAGTATACTATTGTGAAGCATAGGGTGGATGTAACTCTCACCCCCGCAGAGATACAACGGGTTCAGGGATGGAGAGAGCAGGAGGCCAAGAAGACGGAGAGTCGACGGGACGGGACGGGAAGAGGAATAGGAGGGAGAGAGCTGAGAGACGTCGCAGCCAGCAGAGGAAGGAGATAAGTTACATCCATCCCATGTTACACGACAATATGTGCAAACTTTAATTCCTTTTCATATCTATTGAGCGAGACCAAAACAGTGTAAGAGCCTTTTTATGTTTGCCTGGCCTAAAACAGACAGATACGTAGCTTTAGCTACTGTATGTTTATGCTCTTCTTAAGAGTGCAGTACATGTATTTACCACCAGAGGACCAAACCACTGAGCAGGTCCATGTTGAGAGCAATGATGTCATATAATGTATGCATACTATATGTATATGATGTGGTTAAGAGTCCTGACTGTAGCAGAATAGGAATATGCATCAAATTAACATAATATGTCAATGCTCAAATCAAATTAAGGACAGGTGAAACATTTGACTCATAAGCTTTATTTACAGGAGACATTAACATCATTCATTAGTGCTTTGGTGTCTAAAAACAAAGTAAGGGTTACACACAAGTTTAATAAAGATACTGGATAAACTCCTGCTGATGTGGTCCCTGCTGAGGTTTTGTACAGTGTGTGTAGGTTTCCTGTCACTGTGGGCCTCACAGCACAGTAGTACAGAGCAGTCTGTCACTACACCAGAGGAGATCTCCAGATCCAAATGTTTTTTCTCTTCATTCAGTTTGACAGATATTCAAGTGTTCAAAAGATCTGCTTTCTTTATAAACTCTGTACCTTTTATTTATTTTATTTTTTTATTTCACCTTTATTTAACCAGGTAGGCTAGTTGAGAACAAGTTCTCATTTGCAACTGCGACCTGGCCAAGATAAAGCATAGCAGTGTGAACAGACAACACAGAGTAACACATGGAGTAAACAATAAACAAGTCAATAACATGGTAGAAAAAAGAGAATCTATATACAATGTGTGCAAAAGGCATGAGGTAGGCAATAAATCGAATAATTACAATTTAGCAGATTAACACTGGAGTGATAAATCATCAGATGATCATGTGCAAGAAGAGATACTGGTGTGCAAAAGAGCAGAAAAGTAAATAAATAAAAGCAGTATGGGGGGTGAGGTAGGTAAATTGGGTGGGTAGTTTACAGATGGACTATGTACAGCTGCAGCGATCGGTTAGCTGCTCGGATAGCAGATTTTTAAAGTTGTTGAGGGAGATAAAAGTCTCCAACTTCAGAGATTTTTGCAATTCGTTCCAGTCGCAGGCAGCAGAGAACTGGAAGGAAAGGCGTCCAAATGAGGTTTTAGCTTTAGGGATGATCAGTGAGATACACCTGCTGGAGCGCGTGCTGCGGGTGGGTGTAGCCATCGTGACCAGTGAACTGAGATAAGGCGGCACTTTACCTAGCATAGCCTTGTAGATGACCTGGAGCCAGTGGGTCTGACGACGAACATGTAGCGAGGGCCAGCCGACTAGGGCATACAGGTCGCAGTGGTGGGTCGTATAAGGTGCTTTAGTAACAAAACGAATGGCACTGTGATAAACTGCATCCAGTTTGCTGAGTAGAGTGTTGGAAGCTATTTTGTAGATGACATCGCCGAAGTCGAGGATCGGTAGGATAGTCAGTTTTACTAGGGTAAGTTTGGCGGCGTGAGTGAAGGAGGCTTTGTTGCGGAATAGAAAGCCGATTCTTGATTTGATTTTGGATTGGAGATGTTTGATATGAGTCTGGAAGGAGAGTTTGCAGTCTAGCCAGACACCTAGGTACTTATAGATGTCCACATATTCTAGGTCGGAACCGTCCAGGGTGGTGATGCTAGTCGGGCGTGCGGGTGCAGGCAGCGAACGGTTGAAAAGCATGCATTTGGTTTTACTAGCGTTTAAGAGCAGTTGGAGGCCACGGAAGGAGTGTTGTATGGCATTGAAGCTCGTTTGGAGGTTAGATAGCACAGTGTCCAAGGAAGGGCCGGAAGTATATAGAATGGTGTCGTCTGCGTAGAGGTGGATCAGGGAATCGCCCGCAGCAAGAGCAACATCATTGATGTATACAGAGAAAAGAGTCGGCCCGAGAATTGAACCCTGTGGTACCCCCATAGAGACTGCCAGAGGACCGGACAACATGCCCTCCGATTTGACACACTGAACTCTGTCTGCAAAGTAGTTGGTGAACCAGGCAAGGCAGTCATTAGAAAAACCGAGGCTACTGAGTCTGCCGATAAGAATATGGTGATTGACAGAGTCGAAAGCCTTGGCCAGGTCGATGAAGACGGCTGCACAGTAATGTCTTTTATCGATGGCGGTTATGATATCGTTTAGTACCTTGAGCGTGGCTGAGGTGCACCCGTGACCGGCTCGGAAACCGGATTGCACAGCGGAGAAGGTACGGTGGGATTCGAGATGGTCAGTGATCTGTTTGTTGACTTGGCTTTCGAAGACCTTAGATAGGCAGGGCAGGATGGATATAGGTCTGTAACAGTTTGGGTCCAGGGTGTCTCCCCCTTTGAAGAGGGGGATGACCGCGGCAGCTTTCCAATCCTTGGGGATCTCAGATGATACGAAGGAGAGGTTGAACAGGCTGGTAATAGGGAGTGCGACAATGGCGGCGGACAGTTTCAGAAATAGGGGGTCCAGATTGTCAAGCCCAGCTGATTTGTATGGGTCCAGGTTTTCCAGCTCTTTCAGAACATCTGCTATCTGGATTTGGGTAAAGGAGAAGCTGGGGAGGCTTGGGCGAGTAGCAGCGGGGGGGGCGGGGCTGTTGGCCAAGGTTGGAGTCGCCAGGAGGAAGGCATGGCCAGCCATTGAGAAATTCTTGTTGAAGTCTTCGATTATCACGGATTTATCGGTGGTGACCGTGTTACCTAGCCTCAGTGCAGTGGGCAGCTGGGAGGAGGTGCTCTTGTTCTCCATGGACTTTACAGTATCCCAGAACTTTTTGGAGTTAGAGCTACAGGATGCGAATTTCTGCTTGAAAAAGCTGGCCTTTGCTTTCCTGACTGACTGCGTGTATTGGTTCCTGACTTCCCTGAACAGTTGCATATCGCGGGGGCTCTTCGATGCTATTGCAGTTCGCCACAGGATGTTTTTGTGCTGGTCGAGGGCAGTCAGGTCTGGAGTGAACCAAGGGCTATATCTGTTCTTGGTTCTGCATTTTTTGAACGGAGCATGCTTGTCTAATATGGTGAGGAAGTAACATTTAAAGAATGACCAGGCATCCTCAACTGACGGGATGAGGTCAATATCCTTCCAGGGTACCCGGGCCAGGTCGATTAGAAAGGCCTGCTCGCAGAAGTGTTTTAGGGAGCGTTTGACAGTGATGAGGGGTGGTCGTTTGACCGCGGACCCGTGGCGGATACAGGCAATGAGGCAGTGATCGCTGAGATCTTGATTGAAGACAGCAGAGGTGTATTTGGAGGGCAGGTTGGTCAGGATAATGTCTATTAGGGTGCCCATGTTTACGGATTTAGGGTTGTACCTGGTGGGTTCCTTGATGATTTGTGTGAGATTGAGGGCATCAAGCTTGGATTGTAGGACTGCCGGGGTGTTAAGCATATCCCAGTTTAGGTCACCTAACAGAACAAACTCTGAAGCTAGATGGGGAGCGATCAATTCACAGATGGTGTCCAGGGCACAGCTGGGAGCTGAGGGGGGTCGGTAGCAGGCGGCAACAGTGAGAGACTTATTTCTGGAGAGATTAATTTTTAAAATTAGAAGTTCGAACTGTTTGGGCATAGACCTGGAAAGTATGACAGAACTTTGCAGGCTATCTCTGCAGTAGATTGCAACTCCTCCCCCTTTGGCAGTTCTATCTTGACGGAAAGTGTTATAGTTGGGTATGGAAATCTCAGAATTTTTGGTGGCCTTCCTAAGCCAGGATTCGGACACGGCAAGGACATCAGGATTGGCAGAGTGTGCTGAAGCGGTGAGTAAGGCAAACTTAGGGAGGAGGCTTCTGATGTTGACATGCATGAGGCCAAGGCTTTTTCGATCACAGAAGTCAACAAATGAGGGTGACTGGGGACATGCAGGGCCTGGGTTTACCTCCACATCACCCGAGGAACAGAGGAGTAGTAGGATGAGGGTGCGGCTAAAGGCTATCAAAACTGGTCGCCTAGAGCGTTGGGGACAAAGAATAAAAGGAGCAGATTTATGGGCGTGGTAGAATAGATTCTGGGCATAATGTGCAGACAGGGGTATGGAGGGGCGCGGGTACAGCGGAGGCAAGCCCAGGCACTGGGTGATGATAAGAGAGGTTGTATCTCTGGACATGCTGGTCTCAATGGGTGAGGTCACCGCATGTGTGGGGGGTGGGACAAAGGGGGTATCAGAGGTACGGAGAGTGGAACTACAGGGTCCATTGCAAACCAAAACAATGATAATGATAACTAGCCTGAACAACAGTATGCAAGGCATATTGATATTTGAGAGAGACATACAATAAGGCATAAAGTGATTGCAGGTCTTGATTGGGAGAGCTAGCTAAAACAACAGGTAAGATAACAGCAGCAATAACAGGGTGCTAGTCTAACACAGCAACAACAGGTAAAAATGGCGACGACTAGGCAGAGAGGGTCGGATTAACTACACACAGATCCTGAGTTAAAGCACAGAGCCGACAGATAAAACACAAATAAACAGAATGGAGTACCGTGAATTAATGGACAGTCAAGCATGCATCAGCTATGTAGCCAAGTGATCATAGTGTCCAGGGGGCAGCCGTAGATGGAGCAGGGAGGCCTCCACTAAGCTAGCACGCGGCGTTTAAAGTTAGTAGCCCGGGGGGTGGTCTGCTCAGACGGAGGGGGTCTGCTCAGACGTGGTCGTGTCGACAGAGAATCCAGAGAATCCAAGCCGAATGGCGAAAGAGAGGTTGTGAATTGTAGAATTGTGTTTGCTAACTGGTGCTAGCTTCGTGGCAGTGGCGCTAACTGCGCTAGCTGCAAGCTAGCTGTGAGGATCAGAAGTAGTGGCTCAGGGATTACGGCAGGAATCCGGCGTTGTTGTCGAGAGACAGTCCGATGCTGGTAAATTGGTGAGTAATATCCAGGCTAATAACAGGGCTGGTGTCTGTGCGGAAGGTAAAAGCTACTAGCAGCGGCAAAAAAATGGCTAAATTAGCTTGTAGCTGATTTAGACCAGTTGTGATGGATTGGCAGGGCTCTGTGTCGGCAAAAAAAAGGTCCAGTCCAATTGGCAAAAGAGGTATTGTAGCCCAAGAATTCGCTGGTAGACCTCTTCGGCTAGCCGGCAGATGGGCCTAGCTCGAGGCTAGCTCAAGGCTAACTGGTGCTTGCTTCGGGACAGAGGTGTTAGCCAGTAGTAGCCACTCGGTTGCAGCTAGCTAGCTGTGATGATACGGTGTAATTGTCCAGAGCTTGCGTCAGGAATCCGGTGATGTGGTAGAGAAAAAGCAGTCCTATATGCTCTGGGTTGATATCGCGCTTGCAGACTGGCAGGTATTGGCCCGGTATTGAAGCTGGCTGTGTCCGAGTTAAGGGCGAAGACCGCAGCAGTGGCTAACTGACTACTAGCTAGTAGCTAGTTATCTGGCTAGCTTCTGATTGGGGTTACGGTTCTAAAGTATAAAAAAATAGCAGGTCCGTACCACATTGGGTGAGGCGGAATGTAGGAATGTATATTCAGTTCCTAGATGGAAAGTGAAATTAAAATATATACGAAATGTATACGAAAAATACGAATACTATTTACACGGGACAAGACAAGACAAAGACACATCCGACTGCTACGCCATCTTGGATTATTGAAATGTACAGGAGGAACTCTGGCCTTTGTGCTGTGTGTTGGTGATTCCAATAGAATTCATCACCCACAGTAGCTGTTCTGGTGTAGTAACAGGGGATCTCTCTAAACAGTACTCTTCTTTCTTGAGTAGAGTGAGGTCCTCACAACTGACACCTCATAGATAATGGTTTTAAAACACATACATTAAATTGCTCATCAAGTCAACACGGGACTTCTCCTCATTCAGTCTACCAGTGTGTCGTGGAGTCGTAATGGATGTATTCTGTACATACATGCTGCTTTGTTGGATCAAAAGAAGACATTCTGGTCTGGATCCGGGGTATTGACGGTACCATTGTAGATTATTAACGTTGCCCTTGTAGTTGCAGGAGAGAGTGATGTCTGTTCCTTGGAGAGCATTGACTTCAGGTTTCACTGGAGTTATTGTTTCCTGCTCCATACTATCACCTGCAACAACATAAGTATTGTCATTAAGTTCATGTAAATCCGAATTAAATTGAACGGTCAATGGAAAATATCTGGATTAGATATCCCTATCACGTAAAGACATGTAAAGAGTAAGAATATAAACTGTTAGGTATTACAACCATTTAGTTTTCAAAATATGATTTGGTTTAAGATGAGAACTCAGCACTCACCTACAAATGCAGAAAGGGAGCAACAGTAATATGAGTGACATCCTGACACAGACTAGATAAACCAACTGAGAGATAAGACAGTGAGAGAGCTGAGTATATCCTCTACAAAGACATCCTCATGGTTGCAGGTATACCCAATCTATACCAGTGTTTGACTATGAGGCCCCTCCTCTGATAACTGGATATGTAGCTCTTCTTCTGTGGTTTGTGGTTAAGGGTTTTTAGTTCCTGTTTGTCTCCTCCTCAGTTTATTTTAGACGTAATTTCTATCTGGAAATATCTAGGGAATGCTATTGTTTAATTTTCTATTTTTTAGATCCACAATACTATACCATGCTATACCATATGCACTATCTGCAAATAAAACGTATAATATAAATGTTATAATATTTGATCACTCTTGATAAGGATTAAGTTAATTTGTGTGTCAGACTGGCTTCTTTTTGTGTGACGAAGTTGTGTTTCCTGTCACTGTGGGCTCCAGGGCACAGGAGTATCAATCAATCAATCACATATATTTATAGAGACCTTTTTACAACAACAGTTGTCACAAAGTGCTTATACAGAAACCGAGCCTAAAACCCCAGAGAGCGAGCAATGCAAATGTAGAGTCACAGTTGTTAGGAAAAACTCTATAGAAAGGCAGGAAATTAGGGAAAAATCCAGAAGAACCAGACTCTGAACAGGTCAGGGTTCCATAGCCGCAGGGAAAACAGCAGACACTGGGTCAGCGGCACAACCAGGTGGACTAGGGATGACGAGAACCAGGAGTCTTCAGGCCATGTAGTCCTGAGGCATGGTGCTAGGGTCAGTCCCCACACCACCAAGGCATATCAACAGGCCACTAACTTACTACCCTGAGACAAGGCCAAGTATAGCCCACGAAGATCTCCCCACCGCACAAGCCAGAGAACAGGACGGATGGAAGAGCGCGAGAAAGCCAGTGACTCAGCCCCCCCTAATAGAGTCAGAGGCAGATAATCCCAGTGGAGATAGGGCAGCCGGCTGGGCAGAGCAAGGGTGGGTTGTCACTCCAGTGCCTTGCTGTTCCTCTTCTCACCCCTGGGCCAGACTACATTCAATCATAGGACCTACTGAAGAAATTAGTAGTCAGTAAAGACTTAAAGGTTGAGATCAAGTTTGTGTCTCAGATGGATCGGCAGACCATTCCATAAAAATGGAGCTCGCTAGGAGAAAGCCCTGTCTATAGCTGTTTGCTTAGAAATTCTAGTAACAATAACGAGTCCTGCGTCTTCTGACCATAGCATACGTATAGGTATGTAAGGCGGAAGCAAATCGGTGAGATTGGTAGGACCAAGTCCATGTATGCTTTTTAAGTTAGCAGTAAAACATTGAAATCAGCCCTAGACTTAACAGGAAGCCAGTGTAGGGAGACTAGCACTGGAGTAATATGATCAAATTTTGGGGTTCTAGTCAAGATTCTAGAAGCCGTATTTAGCACTTAGCTGAAGTTTATTTAGTACCTTATCCGGGTAGCCGGAGTGTAGAGCATTACAGTAGTCTAATCTTGAAGTGACAAAAGCATGGAATAGCTTTTCTGCATCAAATTTGGACAAAACATTTCAGATTTATGCAACGTTATGAAAATGAAAAAAGGCTGCTCTTGAAATATTTTTTATAAGTTCGTCGAAGGAGAGATCAGGGTCCAGAGTAACGCTGAGGTCCTTCACAGTTTTATTTGAGAAGACTATACAGCCGTCGAGATTCAATTTCAGATCTGAGAGCAGATCTCTTTGTTTCTTGGGACCTCGAACTAGCATCACTGTTTTGTCTGAGTTTATAAGTAAGACATATTCCGCCATCCACTTCCTTATGTCTGAAACACAGGCTTCCAGGATAGGACATTTTGGACATTTTGTTTCACCATGTTTCATCGAAATGTACAGCTGTGTGTTGTCTGCATAGCAGTGAAAGTTGACAGAGAGTTCCCGAATGACATCACCGAGAGGTAGCATATACAGTGAAAGCAATAGTGGTCCTAGAGTGGAACTTTGAGAAACACCGAAACGTACCATTAATTTGTCAGAGGACAAACCATCCACAGACAAACTGATACCATTCCGACAGATAGGATCTAAACAAGGCAAGAACTTGTCTGCGTAGACCAATTACGGTTTCGAATCTTTCCAAAAAAATGTGGTGATAAGGTCTAGGAGCACGTTGAAAGACGCTGAGCCTTGGTCTGATGCCATTAAAATATAATTTACCACTTTCACGAGTCCATTCTCAGTACTGTGATGGGGTCTAAAACCAGACTGGAGCATTTCACATACCTTATTTGTCTTCAGGAAGGCAGTGAGTTGCTGACCAACAGCTTTTCAAAAATGTTTGAGAGGAATGGGAGATTTGATATAGGCCATTCGTTTTTTAAATTTTCTGGGTCAACGTTTGGCTTTTTCAGGAGAGGCTTTATTACTGCCACTTTTAGTGAGTTTGGTACACATCCGGAGGATAGGGAACTGTTTATTATGTTCAACATAGGAGAACCAAGCACAGGAAGTTGCTCTTTCAGTAGTTTAGTTGGAATACAGTCCAGTAGACAGCTGGCAGGTTTAAAGGCCATTACTATTTTTGTGAATGATTTGAGAGATACAGGATTAAAAGACTTGAGTGTTTCCATTGATCCGAGGGTCTGTCAACTGAGTTTTGGAGAAATAGCAAAATTCCGTAATTTGTTTTCTAATGATCATGATCTTTTCATCAAAGAAGTTTGAATTCATCACTGCTGAAGTGAAAGCCAACCTCGGGGAATGCTTGGGGAATGCTGCTTTTTAGTTAACTTTGCTACAGTATAAAAAATACATTTGGGAATATTTTTATTCTCATTCAGGTTGGAAAAACAGGCTGATCGGGCAGCAGTTAGGGCTTTTCGATATTACACGGTAATGTCTTTCCAAGCTAGTCGGAAGACTTCCAATTTGGTGGAGCGCCATTTCCGTTCCAATTTTCTGGAAGCTTGCTTCAGGGCTCAGGTATTTTCTGTATACCAGGGAGCTAGTTTCTTGTGACATTTTTGTTTTGTTTTTAGCGGTGAGACTGCATCTAGGGTTTACGCAAGGTTATATTTAGAGCCCTGGCTAGGTGGTTAACTGATTATTTTACCCCAACGTCCTTGGGTAGGTGGAGGGAGTCTGGAAGTGCATCAAGGAATCTTTGGCATGTCTGGGAATTTATTGCGCAGCTTTTGATAATCCTTGGTTGTGGTCTAAGCATTTCATTATTTGTTGCGATTGCAAATGTAATAAGATGGTGGTCTGATAGTCCAAAATTATGAGGAAAGACATTTAGATCCACAATATCTATTCCACAGGACAAAACTAGATCCAGGGTATGATGCATAAGTCCCGAGACGTTAGATAAAATCCACTGAGTTGATGATGGTCCGAAAGCCGTTTGGAGTGGGTCTGTGGACTTCTCCATGTGAGTATTGAAGTCACCAAAAATGTAAATATTATCTGCCATGACTACAAGGTCCAATAGGAATTCAGGGAACTCAGTGAGGAACGCTGTATACGGCCCAGGATGCCTGCAAACAGCACAGTGGCTTGCGAAAGTATTTTGTATTTTGGGGGGTTTGTGTCATTTGATTTACACAACATGCCTACCACATTGAAGATGCAAAATATTTTGTATTGTGAAACAAACAGGAAAAAGACTAAAAACTGAACTTGAGCGTGCATAACTATTCACCCCCCAAAGTCAATACTTTGTAGAGCCACCTTTTGCAGCAATTACAGCTGCAAGTCTCTTGTGGTATGTCTCTATAAGCTTGGCACATCTAGCCACTGGGATTTTTGCACATTCTTCATGGCAAAACTGCTCCAGCTCCTTCAAGCTGGATGGGTTCCGCTGGTGTACAGCAATCTTTAAGTTATACCACAGATTCTCAATTGGATTGAGGTCTGGGCTTTGACTAGGCCATTCCAAGACATTTAAATGTTTCCCCTTAAACCACTCAAGTCTTGCTTTAGCAGTATGCTTAGGGTCATTGTCCTGCTGGAAGGTGAACCTCCATCCCAGTCTCAAATCTCTGGAAGACTGAAACAGGTTTCCCTCAAGAATTTCCTTGTATTTAGCGCCATCCATCATTCCTTCAATTCTGATCAGTTTCCCAGTCCTTGCCGATTAAAATCATCCCCACAGTATGATGCTGCCACCACCTTGCTTCACTGTGGGGATGGTGTTCTCGGGGTGTTGAGATGTGTTGGGTTTACGCCAGACATAGCGTTTTCCTTGATGGCCAAAAAGCTCAATTTTAGTCTCATCTGACCAGAGTACCTTCTTCCATATATTTGGGGTCTCCCACATGCCTTTTAGCGAACACCAAACATTCTTTGCTAATTTTTTTCTTTAACTTCTTACGGCTGAAATCCCGTCAACGGGATTGATTTGACAACAGCCAGTGAAAGTGCAGGGCGCCAAATTCAAACAACAGAAATCTCATAATTAAAATTCTTCAAACATACAAGTATTATACATTTTAAAGATAAACGTGCTGTTAATCCCACCCCAGTGTCCGATTTCAAAAAGGCTTTACGACAAAAGCATACCATGCGATTATGTTAGGTCAGCGCCTAGTCACAGAAAAACACAGTCATTTTCCAGCCAAAGAGAGGAGTCACAAAAAGCAGAAATAGAGATAAAATGAATCACTAACCTTTGATGATCTTCATCAGATGGCACTCATAGGACTTCATGTTACACAATACATGTATGTTTTGTTGATAAAGTTCATATTTATATCCAAAAACCGCGTTATGTTCAGTAATGTTTTGCCTCCATCAATTTACAGAAATTGCCACATCAATTTACAGAAATACTCATCATAAACTTTGATAAAAAAATACAAGCGTTATGCATAGAATTAAAGATATACTTCAAAAAAGTTATATTACAGTTCGTAGAAACATGTCAAACGATGTATTGAATCAATCTTTAGGATATTTTTTATCATAAATCTTCAATAATGTTTCAACCGGACAATTCCTTTGTCTTTAGAAATGAAAAGGAACAGAGTTCGTGCTCACGGCCGTGCACATGACTAAACTAATGGCTTTCTGCCAGACCCCTGGTTCAAACAGCTCTTATTCGCTCCCCCTTCACAGTAGAAGCCTGAAACAAAGTTCTAAAGACTGGTGACATCTAGTGGAAGCCGTAGGAAGTGCAATCGGACCAAACTTTACACTGTATATTGGATATCATTTGAAAAACTACAAACCTCAGATTTCCCACTTCCTGTGTTACGTCCATTGTTGGAATGAGATCAAGGTGCAGCGTGGTAGGCGAACATCTTACTTTATTTTAAAATTAACACCAAAACCCAACAAAATACAAAACGAACGTAACGTTCTGCAGGCTAATACAGCAACTAACAAAATCAAGATCCCACAAAATAAGGTGGGAAAAAGGCTGCCTAAGTATGATCCCCAATGAGAGACAACGATAGACAGCTGCCTCTGATTGGGAACCATACCAGGCCAAACAAAGAAATAGGAAAACTAGATTGCCCACCCAAATCACACCCTTGACAGTACACCCCCCCCCCCCCAAAGGTGCGGACTCCGGCCGCAAAACCTGACTCTATGAGGGAGGGTCCAGGTGGGCATCTAGCCTCGGTGGCGGCTCCGGTTCAGGGCGTAGACCCCGCTCCGCTCGCTGATCGTTCCGCCTCCGTGGAACCGGACCGTGGATCGTCGCCGGTGGCTCCGGAACATAGATCGTCGCCGGGGGAACCAGACCGTGGATCGTCGCCGGGGACTCCGGACCGTGGATCATCGCCGGGGACTCCGGACCGTGGATCGTCGCCGGGGACTCCGGACCGTGGATCGTCGCCGGGGACTCCGGACCGTGGATCGTCGCCGGGGACTCCGGACCGTGGATCGTCGCCGGGGACTCCGGACCGTGGATCGTCGCCGCAGGCTCCGGACCGTGGATCGTCGCCGGAGGCTCCGGACTGGGAACTGTCGCTGGATGTTCCGGACTGGGAACCCTCGCTGGAGGCTGTGAACCGCAGACTGTCGCTGGAGGCTCTGGATTGCCGAACCGTCGCTGGAGGCTACGGACTGCCAACTGTCTCAGGAGGTTCCGGACTGGGGGCGCTCGCTGGAGGTTCCGAACTGTGGGCCGTCTCAGGAGGTTCTGGACTGTGGACCGTCTCAGGAGGTTCCGGACTGTGAAACGTCGCCGGAACTCTGGACTGGAAACTGTCGCCGGAAGCTCTGGACTGGGAACTGTCGCCGGAAGCTCTGGACTGGGAACTGTCGCCGGAAGCTCTGGACTGGGGACTGTCGCCGGAAGCTCTGGACTGGATACTGTCGCCGAAAGCTCTGGACTGTGGAGGCGCACTGGAGGCCTGAAGCGTGGGACCGGTACAGGTGGCACCGGGCTGATGACACGCACCTCAGGGCGAGTGCGAGGAGGAGGCACAGGACGTACTAGACTGTGGAGGTGCAATGGAGATCTGATGCGTGGGACCGGTACAGGTGGCACCGGGCTGATGACACGCACCTCAGGGCGAGTGCGGGGAGGAGGCACAGGACGTACTGGACTGTGGAGGCGCACTGGAGACACAGTACGTATGGCCGGCGCAGGATATACTGGGCCGTGGAGGCGTACCAGAGGTCTGGAGCGTAGAGCTGGCACAACGCGTCCTGGCTGGATGCTCACTTTAGCCCGGCAAGTGCAGGACGCTGGCACAGGACGCACTGGGCTGTGAAGGCGCACTGGCGACGCAGTGCGTAGAGCCGGCGCAGGATATACTGGACAGGGGAGACGCATTGGAGGTCTGGAGCGTAGAGCTGGCACAACGTGTCCTGGCTGGATGCTCACTTTAGCCCGGCAAGTGCGGGACGCTGGCACAGGACGCACTGGGCTGTGAAGGCGCACTGGCGACACAGTGCGAAGAACCGGCGTAGGATATTCTGGACCGAGGAGGCGTACTGGAGACCAGGAGCGCTGAGCCGGCACAACCCGTCCTGGCTGGGTGCTCACTTTCGGACGGCAAGTGCGAGGAGCTGGCACAGAACGTACCGGGCTGTGGATGCGCACTGGAGACACATTGCGTATCTCCGCAAAAGATGGTGCCTGACTGGTCCCACGCTCCTCACGGCGACTGTCTTGCTCCAGACACCAAACCATCCACTCTACCTCATCACTCCCCTCAACTATCTCCCAATACTCCTCTTCGCTCTCAAACTCGGCCCTTGGCTTCGCCGACCAACCCGTGTTACACAGCCAGTGTAGCTGCATGTTTTGGCTGGGTATGGTTCTGAATCAGGGACAGCTGTCTATCGTTGTCTCTGATTGGGAATCATACTTAGGCCGCCTTTTTTCCTTTGTATTTTGTGGGTAGTTATCTTTGTTAGTGGCACCATAGCCCTAGTAAGCTTCACGGCCGTTTCTTTGTTTCTTGTTTTGTTGGCGACATTTACATAAATAAAGGAAAATGAACACTCACCACGCTGCACCTTGGTCCGGTCATTTCCACCTTTCAGACGAGAGTGACAATTGCATCAAGTTTATGATCAGTGATTAGTTCATTGACTATGACTGCCTTGGAAGGGAGGGATCTAACATTAAGAAGTCCTAGGTATTACCACAGTCTCTTAAAAAATGACAGAGATGGAGGTCTTTATTCCTGTGAGATTGCTAAGGCGAACACCGCTATGTTTATATTTTCCAGACATAGATTGAGGCACAGCCACGGTCTGAATGGGGAAACTGTGCTACGGTCTGACTGTGCTTGCAACAAGACTCCACTATGCTGGCAGGCTGGCTAGCAGCCTGCTGCCTGGCCTACACCCAATCTCATTGTGGAACTAGAGGAGTTAGCCCTGTCTATGTTGATAAATAAGATGAGAGCACCCCTCCAGCTAGCATGTCTCTCCTCAGCAGGCCAGGCTTGGTCCTGTTTGTGGGTGAGACCCAGAAAGAGGGCCAATTATCTTCAAATTCCATCTTTTGGGAGGGGCAGAAAACAGCTTTCAAGCAGCAATTGAGACTCTGCTGTGGAGCTCATCACTCCCCCTAACTGGGACAATTACTTGATGCTGACTAATTTTTCTGGCTAATTCACACACTGAAACTATGTTGTGCTTGGTGACCTCTAACTGTTTCATCCTAACATCGTTGGTGCTGATGTGGATAACAATATCCCTATACAGTCTACACTCGCCAGTTTTAGCCCCAGCCAGCACCATCTTCAGATGAGCCTCTATCTCAGTAGCCCTGCCCCCTGGTAAACTGTGTATGATCGCTGGATGATTCTTTTTCAATCTAATCTTGCGGGTAATGGAGACGCCAATGACTAGGGTTTTCAATTTTTCTGAGCTAATAGTGAGAGGCTTCGGCGGCTCAGCCTCCTTAACAGGTGGAGGAGGGACCTGAGAAGGCACGGCCTTTGACACCGACTCGTTGCTTAATGGGGAAAACCGATTGAAAGTTTCTGTCGGCTGAATGAGTGACACCGTTTGAGCATGCCGACAGCATTTCTTTCCAGAAGCCTTGAGAAAATTGTTGGGACTGTGTTGGGGGATTAATACCGCTATCTGTACTTACTGGTGGCACAGATGCTGTTTCATACTTTCCTACACTTAAACTGCTCTTGCCTAATGATTGCGTCTGAAGTTAGGATTGCGACTCGGCTATCTTCACCATAAGACGATTGTTCTCCTGCATTTTATGAGTACAGCGACTGTTTTTAGAGGGCATAAAGTTAATGTTACTACTTAGCTTTTTTGTCTGGTGGAGGTCCTAGAGAACCATGTCCAGATAAACCTTCCGGGGTTCAAAAAGTTGAATGAAAGAAGTAGAGCGAGGACGAGCAGAGTCTGTCACTTCAGCAGAGGAGATCTCCAGATCCATTCGGTCGGTATGAACCTAAGCTGACATGTGAGAAGGGACAGTTTTCTGGACATACCCTGACATGGTGATGAAACTCTGGTTTAGACCTAGGATACTGACTATACCACTGTAGATTGTTTACACAGCCAGTGTAGCTGCAGGATAGTGTGATGGTATCACCCTCCACACCACCTACCATAGACCTAGTGGAATTAATGTCATCTTCAAAACTACCATCTGTCAGAAAAGGAAAAACATGTAGCTATTTTTGATAGCTTTTTTGACAACTATAAAATGCATTCTAGTGTTCCAATTAAAATGGTCAAATTGAATACAAAACTCACAAACAAGGACTTACAGGCAGAGTTGAATATCTCTCTCTACTGCAATCTTTCAGTCTTGCTGATTGGAGAAAATGTTGTAGCTCCACCTACTGCCAAAGACAGGGGGTGGTGAACAACCAACTTTGTTTCTGTGTGTGCCATGAAATCCTTGTTTAATGTACGTAGTAGCATTGATGCATTTATTTTGAACGAATCCAGGCCATTCATATTATACATTCATTATCAAGAAAAAGTTAGAAATTAATAATGAATGTAGAAACGAAGCTAGAGTTAGGGTTAGAGTTAGAGTTATGACTAGGGTTAGGATTGATCTGGGATGGGATGGGGATATTAAGAAAGGGTTAGGTTTAGGTTTAGGGTCAGGGTCAGGGTTTGGCTAAAATAGTGTTCTGGACACATTAATTCATGTGCCTGTTGATAACTTTTCCCCCGCATTCAGATGTTCTAGGTTTTTGTACAGTATTTCTGGGTTTCCTGTCACTGTGGGCTTCAGAACACAGTAGTACAGAGCAGAGCCTGTCACTTCAGCAAAGGAGATCTCCAGATCCACATGTTCCACATGATTCGCTGTAGTCAAACAAAAGATAGCAGGTGTTTGAAAAACCACAAACTGACAGGTCTGTATTCTGCTGAGTACCGGATGTTAGTCCCTGAAGCGGTCCGGTCCTCGGTCCTGGAGTGGGCCCATTCCTCCAGGCTTGCCTGCCACCCAGGCTCCCGGCGGACCCTGGCCTTTGTGCGACAACGCTTTTGGTGACCTACCTTCGGCCCAGATGTTTGTCTGCCGCTGTGGTCGTACCTGGAAGAGAGCCCGGTCGGCCCCTCTCAAGACCACCTTTAGGTATCGACGACAAGGGGATCGCCTCCGGACCCCGGCTCCCCGGTATTGTCTCGGGCAGAAGGTATGGCTGTCCATCCGTGATCTGCTTCTCTGGGTGGAATTCCTCAAACTCTCCCCCCGGTTTATCCTTTCCCCATCTCCAAGGTCATTAGCCCCTCTGCTGTTCGTCTTCTGTTGGCCTGTACCCTCCGTATACATCCCACTTTTCATGTTTCCAGAATTAAACCCATGTCTCACAGCCCTTTGTCTCCTGTTTCCATGCCCACCCCTCTCGCCCATCTCATCGATGGCCAACCGGCGTACACGGTGAGGCATCTACTGAAGTTTCGACCTCGGGGCAGGGGGTTCCAGTACCTGGTTGACTGGGAGGGTTATGGCCCGGAAGAGAGGTGTTGGGTCCCCGCTAGGGACATCCTGGACGCAGGCCTCATCGCGGATTTCCAATGCCGGCAACCCGCTCAACCAGGTATGCGCCCAGGTAGGACGCAAGGTGGCATCCCTAGAGGGGGGCCCTTCTTCACCACACTGTCTGCGTGGGTGGAACATTTCAGTTTGTCAGTGATGTGTACGCCGAGGAACTTAAAACTTTCCACCTTCTCCACTGCTGTCCTGTCGATGTGGATAGCGGGGTGCTCGCTCTGCTGGTTCCTGAAGTCCACGATCATCTCCTTTGTTTTGTTGACGTTGAATGAGAGGTTGTTTTGCTGACACCACACTCCGAGTGCCCTCACCTCCCCTGTAGGCTGTCTCAACATTGTTGGTAATCAAGTCTACCACTGTTGTGTCGTCTGCAGACTTGATGATTGAGTTGGAGGCGTGCATGGCCACGCAGTCATGGGTGAACAGGGAGTACAGGAAGGGACTGTACACGCACCCTTGTGGGGCCCCATTATTGAGGATCAGCGAAGTAAAGATGTTGTTTCCTACATTCACCACCTGGGGGCGGCCCGTCAGGAAGTCCAGGACCCAATTGCACACGGCGGGGTTGAGACCCAGGGCCTCTAGCTTAATGATGAGCTTGGAGGGTACTATGGTGTTGAATGCTGAATGCTATAGTCAATGAACAACATTCTTACATAGGTATTCCTATTGCCCAGGGCAGAGTGCAGTGTTATAGCGATGGCATCGTCTGTGGATTTATTGGGGCGGTAAGCAAATTGAAGTCGGTCTAGGGTGACAGGTAAGGTGGAGGTGATATGATCCTTGACTAGCATCTCAAAGCACTTCATGATGACAGAGGTGAGTGCAATGGGGTGATAGTAATCTAGTTCAGTTACCTTTGCCTTCTTGGGTACAGGAACAATGGTGGCCATCTTGAAGAATGTGGGGACAGCAGACTGGGATAGGGAGAGATTGAATATGTCCGTAAACACACCACCCAGCTGATCTGCTCATGCTCTGAGGACGCGGCTAGGGATGCCGCCTGGGCCGGCATCTTTGCGAGGATTAAAACGTTTAATGTCTTACTCACGTCGGCAACGGACAAGGAGAGCCCACAGTCCTTGATAGCAGGCCGCGTTGGTGGCACTGTATTATCTTCAAAGCGGGCAAAGAAGGTGTTTAGTTTGTCTGGAAGCAAGACGTCGGTGTCCGAGACGTGGCTGGTTTTATTTTTGTAGTCTGTAATTGTCTGTCGATACCATAGAAGAGTTTTAACTTAGATGGTGTAGTTGCAAGCCAGAGTAACTGTGTCCCTTTCTGAAGCCACTTCTATATCAGTGTAGGGTGTTATTACCTGTTCAGAACTGAGACCTGTATGATTATGATTATAACACATATATTATGTTAATACTTTAAACCCACATGGAAAATGTAATTAATTCCAAATGCAGTGTAAAGGTAAAAAATTTAAATTCTTGGATTTGAAAAAGAAATACACCTAAACATAATCACATTCAGTTTGAATGAAAATGTAGTTACTTACCTATCAAGTCAAAGAAGAGTAAAAGTGAACAGAACAACATTGTAGATGGCAGGATGTGTAGAAGAAGCACCAGCTGCTGATGAAAAGCACAGCATCAACTGGCTATAATCTACATGGTAGTATCATGTCTTATCTTGAGGATTCATAATCTAATCAAATCAATAGATAGTATAGAATACAGTATATACATATGAGATGAGTAATGCAAGATATGAAAACATTATTAAAGTGGCATTATTCATAATCTGATCCTGAGTTTTATACTCTAGCTCCTCCTACTGACTATGTTGAAACAAATGTATTTTATATGTACATTTAATAGCAGTTTAAAAATTATTTATGCACTGAATACTCCACTTGATGGTGCTGTGGTCAAGCAAAATACATCAGATGCATGTAAATCTATAACTGACAGGTGACAGGTCTGTGTTCTGCTGAGTGCTGAGTCAGTGAGTTAAGTGTCACTGTGGACATCACAGCACAGCAGTACAGAGCAGAGTATCTCACTTCAGCAGAGGAGATCTCCAGATCCGCACACACCTTCTCTTTGTTCAGTTTAACAGGGAGGAGAAGGTAGGGAAGTCTAGCTCTCCGTGCAGTCCTAGAGGCATGGAGGATGAAGAGGTAGATTTGGGAATCCTGGATACTGTTTATACCACAGTACACTGTATGCTGAGGAGTTGCAGGAAAGCTGAACATTACTACACTCCTCTCCATACACTTGGTTTGGCTGTATGGTCTGAAGAAAACTGTCACCCGCTAATGTGAGGAGGTGATGGATAAATCACAAGGTAGATGTATTCGAAATTAGGAAAGATCTTGGTATTTACTCTAAAATCCCAAAAAAATACAGATAAACTATACATTAGCCTAAAAAATGTAGTCAAGAGAATGACAGGAATACAGTCATTTACTAACTTGTCAGAGCAGAAAGTAAAATAACTGTGTAGAGAACCATCATATTGTAGTTGAGGTTATATACTGGAGTGAAGTCCAACAGTTTTTTAAAAGATAATTTATTTTCATGAACCTACAGTAGGACGCCCCACCCCTGCGCTACAATATGCATTAGAGGAGTTTATCATGAGCGGTCAGGTTTTTGTACAGTGTGTCTGGGTTTCCTGTCACTGTGGGCCTCAGAGCACAGTATTACAGAGCAGAGTCTGTCACTTCAGCAGAGGAGATCTCCAGATCCACACTGGTTCTCTCTTTATTCAGATTAACAGGCAGTCAAGGGTCATCAGGTTTAGCTCTTATTACAGAGGGCTTTGAGGTGACTGTAGTGTAGAGGAGGAATTGGGGTGCTGATCTGGGATATTGACGATACCATTGAAGATAGTCTACTGAGTCAGAGTAGTTACAAGACAGTCTAACACTGCTTCCCTCCATGCCATGTTCTGTCTCTGAAGTTGGTTTTATGTCATTTTCATAACTGCCACCTGTAATAAAGTTAAGATTAAATTAACATTTTCAGTTGGTGGGAAATTATTACATACTATGTGTCATATTCAATACAAGTGAAAAGATAATCAGTCATTTACATTTCTTCTAGGAAGTTCTATTTACAAATGACACTTGACAATAAACAAAAAGTATGTAATGTAAGACTAATACTCACCAACAAGTGCAGAGAGGAGAAACACTGGGTAGAGAAACATGGTGATGGGTGTAACAGTGTGTTATCAGGAGGCAGAACTGAAGACATCCCACTTTTCCAGTCAGTTAGAGGAGAATCATCTCTCTACCTCTCATTTTAGCTTCTAGTCAGTAATTGGACCCACATTACAGCAACATTATAATCTGTGATGAACAAATATGACTTAATTGATGGATAACCATGAACATGATCTCTGATTATTTTGTATTCAGATTCTTGCCTATTACATGGTGTTACTAGTAGGAATTTATTACAGTCAGGTTTTTGTAGTGTTTCTGGGTTTCCTGTCACTGGGGGCTTCAGAACACAGTAGTACAGAGCAGTCTGTCACTTCAACAGAGGAGACCTCCAGATACACACGTTCGGCCACTTTGTCAACGTTAACGGTCAAAGCTTGTGTGTCATTTTTCCAAGTTTGTAAGGAAGTAATTACACATTATCAATACTGTAACTACACATTATCCTTACTGTTAAATTAATTTGACTTACCCACAAATGTAAAAAAAAGAACAAGGTGGGGCCTCCCGAGTGGATCGCAGTGCTTGAGGTGTGACTACGGACCCGGGGTCGATGCTAGGCTATGTCACAACCGGCCGTGATCAGGAGTCCCGTAGGGCGGCGCACAATTGGCTCAGCGTCATCCGGGTTAGGGGAGGGTTTGTCCGGGGGTGCTTTACATGGCTTATCGCGCTCTAGTGACTCCTTTTGGAGGGCCGGGCGCCTGCAGGCTGACTTCGGGCATCAGTTGAACAGTGTTTCCTCAGACACATTGGTGCAGCTGGCTTCTGGGTTAAGCAGGCGGGTGTTAAGAAGCACAGTTTGGTGGGTTGTGTTTCGGAGGACGCATGACTCGGCCGTCGCCTCCCGAGCCAGTTGGGGAGCTGCAGCGATGAGACAAGATTGAAATTGTGTTGCAAAAGGGGGTAAAACACAAAATATATATGTATATAACAAGCTTAGGAAAGACCTTCATGCCATTTTGAGAGTCTAATTTTCATTCTCATACTAGCTCCTCCTCTAAACACAACACAACTTATTTTTCAGAGGATCATCTGAGGTGAATGAATAACAGGAATAAAAATGCATTTTCAAATGATTTGGTTTCCATATTGATAATATTCTCTGATTTGTATAGAATTTCCCCTATTATGCTAAATGTGTTTTTACTTACTCTAAATACAGTTGTTACCACAATAGGAGGTTGTATATCCTGTTGTCACAGTGGACCTCAGAGCACATTAGTACACAGCAGAGTCAGACAGCTGCAATCTCTGGATCGCCAAGGGGACTGATTTTAATACTGATTTAAATGTAATTAAATTGAGATGGGCATCGAATCTCCCCAGGAATTCAATGGCATTATCTGATCCGAAAGTCGCCCGTTTCAGCATATACTTTGGGAAGTCATTAGCTCCCTGCTTGTACCAGAACAGGTATGCATTTGTATCCACAGTATCAAATTGACAGTCCAGTGTGACCTGTTCTCCCTCAGTAACAATCACATCTCCTGGTGGCTGAATGACTGAGTCTTCTCCTCTGCATTCTGGAAAATAATGTAATACACATTTGTATTAGGAGGAAAATAATCACGCAATATGATTGAGGAAATAAAAAATTATGAAATTAATAGTAGAAGTATTGTACAAGGAGAGTCCCTAGTTAACTGGATGGACCAGAAGAGATCAGAAGATGTACTACTAGTAGTGTAGTTACAGCTGAGTGTTACCAGTCCTCCTTCAAGGGCAGTAACATGTCCACTCTGCTGGTCAACAGACTCTTCACCTTTACAATCTGAAAAATTTATATTTTGGGGTTTTATAATACATAATAGGCTAAGGTTCAGAGAATGACAATGTAGAAATGACAAGCACTATACTGTACCAAAATAGCATGCAGCCAGGATAAGTAAAGTATTCCTAAACCAATATGCCATTATGATTCATGTATAGAGGAAGAATAGACTCTTATAGACTTTATGTTCCATCCACTGTAGCTGAGAAGTCTCATAATTGTGGGGCTCTGCAGTATGGGAGGAGCTTATTGTATATTCAATTGTTTAGTTGAACTGCTTGAGGGATTCCTTGTTAAATGCTGCCTTTCTCCGGTTGATTTAGTTTGATATAATATATCATTATAAGATCACATTCTAAAAAATATATATACGTCATGCTTCCAAATATTACTTGGAAGCATGATTAGAAGCATGAAATATCTATTTTCTTAATGTTATTTTCTCCATGTCATTTGAAAGTTCACATTTTCTGTTGTTTTGGGCCTTGGAGGAAAAAAAAATATGTTAGGGCAAAATTGAGCTCATCTGACAAATATAATGAAATCATATATCCACTCATTTGAGGATTTGCAACAAAATCAGGAAGAAGGCCACAGATCACAGTAGCCTGCTATGGACCAGTCCACTATAGACCTGTGCTATGCTGCCCAATACCATAATGAGTTAACTTTAAGATGCATTTAAAACAGTAGACAAGTCAACTGATGATCGGTTTTATGATTGAAACCAAAGATTGACAGGGGATGCAATCATTATCTTCATCCCTGTCATTTCACCGCACATTAACATTAATGATGGTCAATGGCATCACCATGTATCCTATTACACATGGGTTGTTGTCTCTCCATTTGGTCCATAAAATAAACCTCTCATTCCTGCCTGGAGTTAATCAAGTAGAAAACTGCCTGCAGCATAATCCTGCTTCTCCTAATGTGTTTTATTATCTCCTGAAGGTGAACCTCCGAGGGCGCACTGTACTGTATCATATTAAACCGTCACTGGACAAGTGTAACATCAAAAAAGTGTCGCGCAGAATCCAGGGCAATCACAAGTGGTCGAGAAAGAGTGGGGGGTGGGACCACTGACTTAACAGGACTGCGCACACCAGAACTCTGTAGGAGAGAAGTTCTTCACAAAGGTCCAGCGTTTGGGCGCAAAAGGGTGGATTCTTTCAGATCGGGCTCTAGCATAGGACTGTCTCCCTCTCCCAGAGATCGACAATCATCCATGAGTTTTGATCAGGAGCACTCACAACCGGGGACAATGGCCGGCGTTCAGGCGGGAACACTTGGCTTCCCATCTGAATCGTTGTGCGTAAAGTACGGGGAATTTTTAAAACACACCGCTGCCGCCGCAGCAGCCGCTGAGAGCAGTGGTGGGGAGCAGAGTCAGGATGATGACAGTGATGGCATTGGCAGGAGTGACATGGTGCTTTTTCCCGAGGAAAGGCTCATGGCATCAATGGCCAAATGTGACGCAGGTAAGAAACACAAAGAGCAGAAAGTGCTGCGGCTGAACATTAACGCCCGTGAGAGGAGGAGGATGCATGACCTGAACGACGCGCTCGATGAACTGAGGTCGGTGATCCCCTACGCGCACAGCCCGTCCGTACGGAAGTTATCCAAAATAGCCACTTTGCTCCTCGCCAAAAACTACATCCTCATGCAAGCGCAAGCACTTGAAGAGATGAGAAGACTTGTCACTTATCTTAACCATGGACCCGGCGTTACCGCGGCGAATACATCTGGTGCACCCCGATTGGGGCTCTATGACCAGCAGACAGGATACCCGTTCTCTGCTGGGACTCCAGACCCTTTCCATAGCAATGCAAATCTCTTTAATAAACACTTCAACCATAAACCTTGAACAGTTGTGGCTGACGACACTAACAGGGGACTTCAAGCTTCGTGCACACAACTGAATTGATGGGACCAGCGTGACTGACTGAGAAGTAACCACATTACCAAAATATGGATTCTTACTGTATATGATGATGTTATATATTTCATGGTGATTATGTATCGAAATAGCTGTTGTTTTTGCAACACCAAACGAAATGACAGCTCCATAACATGGTCAAAATGGTGAGGCTAATTTGTCTTTAACAAATTATAATGCAAGTCCAGTCTATTTATTTGACCATTATGTAGGCCTTTATTAATTTTATTCAGTTTGAATCGATGATGTTCGATGAATAAATTGTATTGGTGATATAATAGAGATGTTATGGTCTATATTTCTGCATTATATTCTAAATCGTGTATGTACAACCACACTTAACATCTGAAAGTCACAATTTATCAACAATTTATTTCCATTAATTTAAGATTGTTATTAATTGTCTTGTTTAAATTTCCCCAAAATACAATGTAAAAACTGAGCCATATAGCCTAACAAACATAAATGTTTTTTTTTCAGTAGCAAGGAAAACAATATGCTCAAACAAGGATCGGCAAGTCAAAGCCACAGTGAGGTTGTCAAACAAAACAATTAGTCTTTGATCATAGTTGATAACCTTGCAGACTCCAATGACCCCATTAAAAGAATATAGGTCACTTTTAGGTAAAAATGTATGAATACAATTACAGCCATGTGCAGGACTGGTTGGTTAGGTTTTAATGTATTTGATTTCATGAATAGTAAATAGTAAGTATCCTGTTAGTGTCTTGAAATAGGAAAGACATTTGAATGTATAACTTTAAATGGTCAGTTATTGTTATTGAAACATTATACGAATAAATATGTCATCAGAAATGTTTAGGGACCCCACCATCTAATACATAAAGCTATGATCACATTGTGCTTTACCCTGTAAAATAGTTAAACTATTGTATTCAACTACTGTACTGTAGGATACAGCTTATGTAATAATATAAGCAAGGCATAATAATAAACATTTGTATTTTATTTTAATACAAGATATGGTAATCGTTTTTAACAGCAAAAACGGCTAACTATATCTAATTATTGGCTCATTATGTCCTATGGAATAAAACAACAAAAGGTTCCTAGCTGGCAGATTCACTAGCCTTACCCACAGATGGAGCTTGCCTATATAACAAATTGACAAATTAGCAAGTCAATAACTTCTCGTGTGAATAACCATAGAGTTAACATCAGTCTATGAGAAAATAGTCAAATACATGGGTGCGTCTCAAATGGCACCCTATTCCCAATATAGAGCAGTACTTATGACCCTATGGGCCCTGGTCTAAAATAGTGCACTAGGTGGGGAATAAATAGGGTACCGTTTGGGATGCATCCTATGAGAAAATAGTAAAAATCCATATGAGCTGCATGGGGCTTAGCCCTTATTCTTCCTTTATACAGAGGTCCCCCTCTTCCTCTCTGGCCTGACGTGGTCTGTAGTAGATCTGGACGTCTGTGGCAGGGAGCAGGATACCCAGGCCAGCACGGCTAGAGTCCAGGGAACACGGCTCCTGCCCCTCCACAACCTCCATGTCAAAATGAAGCAGCAGCAGAGATAGGAACTGCTTTATCTCATTCACAGCAAGGTACCTTCCTGGGCACTTAGTGGAGCCCGAGCCAAATGGCATCCGGTAGTACTTCAGCTTCTGGCCGTCCTTATAGAAGTCCGTCTTTTCTTTTCCGTCTTCAACGTATCGGTCAAACTTGTACATCTGTTGGACGGGTAATAAATAATATGTTTCTAGTTCATTATTTTCGGGATTATTATTATTTGCCTGATCCCAGATCTTTTTATGCTCTTGCCAACTCCATTGATGTCATTGTCAATCCAAACCAAGTTCATGTTTGGCATGACAAGGAGTGACAAGGAGTTGGCATGATAGCACAGACTGGCACTCAGGCTATTATTATTTTCGACCTCCTATATTTTAAAGCTCCTTCACCCCAAAGGGGTGATATAACAAAGGGTCATATTTTATGTTTATTGCATATTCCAGGAAAGATTCCATTTTGTTCAGTCACAGATCATGGCAAGATTATCACCCATCACACCCTGATTACATTAGCATGCATGTTGTGACCTTCTGAAGGCCAGTGTGTGGATTCAATCACTCACAGTCCATGCATGCTTCTCATTAATCTAACCTGGGGACAAACACACACACACATGCACGCACACACACATGCACACACACACACATGCACACACACACACAAATAGCAGGTGGTGTGGGTGGTGGAGGGAGGCACTACAGTAGAACATACACAACTCCCAGACCAGACTAGACACAGTGAAGAAAGCCTACAGCTTCTCTAGAACGCCCACAGAATTCTGAGGTCTTCTTTACCTCTGGATTCTCGTAGATCTCGGGGTCCATGTGCATGCTCTGGGGATACAGGGAGATGATATCTCCTTTCCTCACTCCGATGGAGCGCTCTCCCTCCAGCCGCAAGCTGAAGTCCTCCTGGGCCACACGGATGTTCATGGAGGCTGAAGACAGCCGCAGACTCTCGTTTATGGAGCTCTCTGAAAACAGAACACAGAACAGTTCAGTTAGACACCATGGGTTTATGTTTTATAGCTACCAACATTGCCATGGGTTTTATTCTGGCCAATCTGTTCTTTTTGGGTTTTTTTACCTTGAGTGGCCACAATAGTACTGACTCACTACATACATGTACTCACACAGAAGAGAAAGCTTGGAGACTTGAAGGCTATTAGTTAGCAATATGAACTGCTCTAGCAAAATGGCTAAAGCACAAGCTGAGTAACCAAGTCATACATAGCTTTGTTTCCACATGTATCCATCAAGGAATCCTGACTAGCAGTGTTTCATTAAAACCATTACAATCTTAACCGAGACAAGACATATAGGTCAAAAAAGAGAGAAGATTCCAAAATGTAACTAAGGACTCATCCAACCCCCTATCACTTATAAGAACAAACAGATGTGAAACGGATATTTGACTGTCTTCCCCTGAGGAGATGAAATTGTCAGTAGTGTGTGTGTGTGTGAGAGAGAGAGCGAGAGAGAGAGAGAGCCACAGCCAGCCTAGACTAGTGGCATTTGTCCCTGAGCATGCAGTTGTCAGAAGAGATGAGGCTACAGTCAGCATGGTGGGTGCAGCAGTGTGATCTAATGTGACAGGTACAAAGTCTGGAGGGATCCTTTTGAACTGGCTTCATTACTACAATCACAGACACTGGTTTGTTGGGGGTGGGACAGGACGATTTGCCCTAAATTGTACACAGAGCCACACATAGAACACCTGCCACTATACAGTAGCAGTGTGATAAGAAGACCTATGGGTATATATGTATGCATAGTCAGCTATACAGAGGATTGGAGGGCCTCTACCATAGACAACTGAAATCTGTCTGTACTAGTTGGGGCTGAGCCAAAAAGACCACTTATTCAAATCAAGGAGGAATACAATTATACATTCTATCAGTCATAAAATGCTGAGGACAAATTGGACACTACGCAGACAGACCTAACAACGATACACCACAATTATAACCTACCCAGATAAAGTAGGCAAGAATGATAAGCCAGATATAGCAGAATACAATGAAACCTTACCAAGATACAGTAGGCTGTCCAGCTGTTCTCGGGTGAAGGTGATGTCTCGGTTGTGGTCTGCTTCTAGTCCTGAGACCTTCAGGACACAATGGATCTCCTCACGCACTACTGCAAGGGCCTCTGGGTGTGTCAACAGGTAATACATGGCCCAGAAGGTGGCTGGAACTGTGTTTCCCACCGATGCCCATAGAATGGCAAAATGATGAGCTGTGGCAGGTACAGAGAAGAGAGTCTATTAGTTAGGTTTGGGAGGTTCTGGTTGAAGTCAAAGTAGCACGTTATGTTGTAGGTGTATAGAGATGCCGCTACATGGTAATACCATATTGTTCCTACAGTTATTACTGTGTAGGTATAAGTGTATATGGTAAAGTTAAGGGTAATGTCGGGTATACACTACACAATTTCGCCACGATCTTTCCGTCCCAGACATATTTTCATGATCGGGGTGAAATCCTATGAACTTGGGCTAGGATCAGTACGTCAGCAATAATTTCCTTTATTTTGGGCAGACCTGCCTAATTCATACTTGAACATCTTTTTTGTGTTTAATAGGCTAAACTACACATTCTGTTAACATATGACCACCAAAGTGCTCTGTCTTGCAATTTGCGGTCTACGACATTTCAGATTTACATATGATAATTTTTCACAAAGAAGTTTGGATGTAAGTGAACTACTTTTTCAAAGTAATTTCAGTTAAGTAAAATATATGTTTCTTAAGGGTAGCTTTAGTGTAGCTTAACCAGTGTTGTGTATTCATGGATGACAAGGGATGCCAGGCTTCACCAAAACATTTACCAAAAAAACAAACAAAGAAACATACAAAATCATGTATCTTTCATCTCTCTGTGTTTCATAAATTTACTTCAATTCCCAAGAGGCTGAATGTATCTCACTGGAATTAACATCAAAACAGCACCCCTCTGTCTCAGTATGCGTAGCTCATCTATCTGATGCGTTCTGGTCAAAAAGAGTATGACATTGTTGCCGCCCGTAGCATTGAATGCAAGGGAAGCCAACAAGCATTTGGCCTCCTTTGATAAAAAAAGAAAACAATTATAGCCAATCAGCGTTGAGGTAAACTGAGTGAGCTCAACTGTGAATGGTCCTGATGTACCAAAAAAAAGTGTAAAGGGAAGCCAGTTTGGATTTCTCTTCACACCAATCACATCACATCAAAAGAAAAATGTCATTGTCCCTTCCCTAAATTAGCCATGGATATAGATAGGAATTTGGACTTGTGGTTTTACTTAATTCTCCGTACTGGCCAATGATTATAACGGCGATTCTGAACCAACAGTAAATTCATACATTGTGCCCCTGGTCTGAGAGGATGGATGTTCAACATGTAGCTAGATATAGTAGCTTAATGTTAACAAGCTGGCCTGGCGCCTCGTTGCCTATGAAAGGATGTTAGGCTAGCGAACAAGCATTTTAGCCAGGCAGCCTAGTACAACAAAAACTAAGAGCGTATACTGTACGAGTCATAGACCGTTTAAACAACATGAAAGACGAGGATGGTATTGGCGTTTTTCTACCAGTAGGGTAAGTCAACATGTTTTTTCTACTTGAAAGGGAAAGGGAAAGGGGGATAACTGAACACACACACACACACACACACAGAGAAATCAGTGCCATGGGACAGCCACATCCGAAATTAGTGCCACGGACAGCCATATGATATTAAGCTTACGTCGATTGGACTAAAACATTTTTTTTTACCAACTTTTAGTAGTCACTGTATTAGACTAATTATACGTGAATAGATGATGTTGAAATGTTGTAGTCGAAATGCTTCTGGAATAGTGAAGACAGCGCCTGTTTCTTTGAATCTTGCGGTAACTCTCCCTGGTTCTAAATCAATAGTTGTTTAGTAGTCTGAAAATGTCGGAAACATTAACTTGCTGGACCATGCTGTAGGTCATGTAACTGTTTGTTACATGTAATATGTTTTGTGGACTTCACCGGATAGATGTTGCTCTCCGGTTTTGTGATGAAACAAAGTTGTGGTTAAATTTGTTCTGCCATTATGTCTTCTTATTGTCTCGGCCTTAGGCCTATATATCACGGTGGCAAGGCATATTACCGAGATGGATTAACATATTCAAATGTAGGAAGTAAGGTAAAGTACATCACAGAAACATATAAATAAGCCTAGGTACTACAGTATATCGGCTGTGTATACCTGCTTTATCTACGTCTCCCATGCAGTCATACTGTTCAAACAGTGCTGCTCTTTCCTTTATGAACCCAGACGTGTTGGACCATGTAGACATCCTCTGAGGGTGGAAGTAGTTGATGAGTTTATCCCGGATGGTCTTGGTTCCTCCCAGCAAAGAGATGGGGATCCTGGCGATGAGGAGGGGGAACATGTTGTCGAACTTGACAAAGTCCTGTCGGAGCGTCACCATTCCGCTGTGTCTATTGGTGTGGGCAGGCTTGCCATACATGGTCAGGAATGTAGCCTCAAACATGACCGAATTGCAGAACTGGTACATACTTTCAGTCCTCCACTCGCTCTCCCCATCCAGGTAGTCTTTATGGAACACAAGCATGAGATTTCCCATCATGCTCTCTGTCAGGTTATCGAGGTTGTCGCCCTGCAGAAGGCGGAAGGACCTCTGGATGTGCTCGTCCATTCCGGGGAACTTGCCGCTCCTGACAGGGGGGTAGCCGAACGTCACGGGGGCCACTTGGTCAGAAAACTCATGGAAGTCCAGCTGTTTGCCATGTTTGATGACATACGGATACAGCAACGGGTTCATTATAAACGTCATGTATTTACCTGTGGAAATACGAGGACAGGATTGTATTTCAATAGACAAGAAACACGTGTACTGTGTAAAACTTTACTGTTTTAAAAGAGCATTATGCCATAAGTAATAAGCATAAGTAATAAGCGCAATAGAAAATATAGATTTTGTCAACCATTTCAGTAACATAAATTTGCTTCTTTTTGGAACTACAATATTTTAAAATCTATAATAAATCATTAGTATCCCTCACCAGCAATCAGCACAGTAAATACATCTCCATGTTGCTCCTTATGTTCTGCAAGAAATCCATGTGCATTCTTTCGAAACTCCAAAGCCTTCCCAAGGAATGGAATCCAACCATTTACAAGTGGAGGCTCCCCATCTCTCCTATAAAAGATATAAACAACATGTCATATCATCAACAAATATATGCATCCAAAATCTTTCAGGCGAAATAAGAGATAAAGCATTGATCTATTGGTTTCAGATACAATATAAATGAGATCTTATGGACAAAGGAACTGGTAACAGAAACAAGGCGTAGGCATGTGATTGAGCGTCTCCCAAACCTTCAAGCTGGACTCGTATCAGCTATCACCAACATCTATTCTCTTTTAACACATATACAGTGTAACAGACAAATACAGCAGATGCTGGGTGGCAAGGTTTAAAGGAAGAATTTAAAGACCGAGAATTGAGCACAAAGACACGACACAATCAATCAAATGTATTTATAAAGCCCTTTTTACATCAGCCGATGTCACAAAGTGCTATACAGAAACCCAGCCTAAAACAACAAACAGCAAGCAATACAGATGTAGAAGCACGGTGGCTAGGAAAAACTCCCTAGAAAGGCAGGAACCTAGGAAGAAACCTAGAGAGGAACCAGGCTCTGAGGGGTGGCCAGTCCTCTTCTGGCTGTGCCGAGTTGAGATTATAACACAGAGCATCATCTCAGACAAAATTTGATGACAGAGCATGAATCACTCCCTTACAAATTGTATCCAACTCAAACAGCTATAAATAGCTGTAGGGTTGCGAAATTATTACAAATTCTGTGGTTTTCCAAAAATCCTGGTTGGATGATGCCAGATTTCCTGCTTATTCCCCCCTGATTCCAGGAAACCTCCAACTGGGATTTCGGGAAAACCAGTGATTTTTTTTAAGGTTCCCGCAATTTTGCAACCCTAACCCTTAAGTGAATACAGATGGAAGACAATTACAAAGAAGGCAACATGGGAGTCCTGCATAGCAATATAATCGCTTAGTGATTACAGGAAGAGTAGGCTGGTTATTTTCCCAGGGAAATGTAACACTGTACATCTAACACTGCTCTGTTCACACACACACACACACACAGTCACACACACACACACACACACACACACACACACACACACACACACACACACACACACACACACACACACACACACACACACACACACACACACACACACACACACACACACACACACACACACACACACAGGTCCTTCAGAACACATCAAATCAAAGTTTAATTGGTCACATACACAGTTAGCAGGTGTTATAGCGGTGCAGGGCAATGTTTATGTTACTAGCTCCTAACAATGCAGTCAAATGTCAAATGTCAAATGTACAAAAAAACACACAGAAAAAATGGCAAGAAATCAAGAACGGCGGGCAAATCCAATGAACAACCCCAATAGCACTCTAGCAGTATCAAAATGCAATCTATACATATGTACACCGGGGGAATTTACACAAGATGAACTAAGAATGACATGTACAGCAGTACATATATTAGTTTGAGCTATGTCAAGAATCCAGTATATAAATAAATATGAAGTGTGAATAAACAAAATAAAATGTAATAAACTAAAATACAATGTACAGTAGTAGATATATTAGAATAAGCTATGTCAGGGATAGAGTATTTAAATACTGTGTAGCAGGATTACAAGATTATGTTATATTTATCAAATCAAATTGTATTAGTCACATGTGCAGAATACAACAGCAGTAGACCTTACAGTGAAATGCTTACTTACAAGCCCCTAACCAACAATGCAGTTTAAAAAATATGAATAAGAAATAAAAGTAACAAGTAGTTAAAGAGCAACAAAATAACAATAACGAGACTATATACAAGGGGTACCGGTACAGAGTCAATGTGCGGGGGCACCGGCTAGTCAATGTAATTGAGGTAATATGTACATCTAGGTAGAGTTATTAAAGTGACTATGCATAGATAATAACAGAGAGTAGCAGCGGCATTCAAAAAAAAGGGGGGGGGGGGGATGCAAATAGTCTGGGTAGCCATTTGATTAGATGTTCAGGAGTCTTGTGGCTTGGGGGTAGAAGCTGTTTAGAAGCCTCTTGGACCTAGACTTAGTGCTCCGGTACTGCTTGCCGTGCAGTAGAAGAGAGAAAGTCTATGACTAGGGTGGCTGGAGTCTTTGACAATTTTTAGGGCCTTCCTCTGACACCGCCTGGTATAGAGGTCCTGGATGACAGGAAGCTTGGCCCCAGTGATGTACTGGGCCGTACGCACTACCCTTTGTAGTGCCTTGCGGTCAGAGACCGAGCAGTTGCCGTAACAGGCAGTGATACAACCAGTCAGGATGCTCTCGATGGTGCAGCTGTAGAACCTTTTGAGGATCTGAAGACCCATGCCAAATCTTTTCAGTCTCCTGAGGGGGAATAGGTTTTACCGTGCCCTCTTGCTTGGACCATGGTAGTTTGTTGGTGATGTGGACACCAAGGAACTTGAAGCTTTCAACCTGCTCCACTACAGCCCTGTCGATGAGAATAGGGGCGTGCTCGGTCCTCCTTTTCCTGTAGTCCACAATCATGAGGGGTCCTGTGTTGAGGATCAGCGTGGCGGATGTGTTGTTAACTACCCTTACCACCTGGGGGCAGCCCATCAGGATCAGTCCAGGATCCAGTTGCAGAGGGAGGTGTTTAGTCACAGGGTCCTTAGCTTATTGATGGGCTTTGAGGGCACTATGGTGTTGAATGCTATCAATGAATAGTATTCTCACATAGGTGGTCCTTTTGTTCAGGTGGGAAAGGGCACCAAATGGTTGTTTTATGAAATAGAATAAGGTTCTTAGGACTCTCTCGCTCCCTTTCTGAGTTAACTGAGAGGAGTCTTTTGAAGCTTGATCTGGCAACTGTTAAAGAGATGGTTTCCACTCTAGCTTCCTGCAGTTAGTCTGGGCGTAGAGTCAAGGAAAATGGGTTTTGCTAGAGATAGCATGACCTGACAATGACTTGATTGATAAAAACCTAAAAGCTGGCATTCCATAGACAAACTAAGCCGGGTTGTGGGTAAAACACCATCCTGTATAGATAACCAAGGTGGCTTATGGGAGTTGAAACCAGTCTGACTAAGCATGTTTAGGTCCTATATAACATCTGCTTTTTCCTTATCAGTTAAGCACTCGGCAACGCACTTCAGAGTGTGGGGTCGACGGTTTCATTATTGCAATAATAAATCGATATTAAATAAAAATGATTGTTTGAAGAAATGACCAAGTCTCTCTCAGTACTGAATTTCCACAACAATACACAGTGTGAAATGGGAAGTGACCAGTGGTTCAATGCCTTTACAACATGGGACAGCAGAGTGGGCTGTGAGTGTGTGTTGGTGTGTATGTGCGTTACATTACATGACAGACACACACTGGACACCCCTTAAATTATATTAACTCCACTCAAACGCTAAGCAAAGAACATCCTCTCTCCTTTTTTGTGGATAATCTTGCAGTAGTGGACAGAAAACTGTAATACAAACTGAGCAGATTCAGAAAGCTATTATCAAATATTTGTTCAATGATTTTTGAAGCTTAAGGATATGGTTACCAATCAGGGTTTATTTGACCAGTTCGAGGTTGAGCTGGCGAGACATTTGCTTATATAGTCTAAAGCCACAGGGTGTGTACACAAGACTATTAGCATACAGTAGCTGAGTTAGGGGCACAATGTTACCCCTCATCTTCTCCCATATTTGCCCTATAGACACACAATGTCAGTGGGTCATTATACTGATAAAATAGAGGCAGCACTGTATGGTGCAGTATACTACAAAGTATTGTGTCATTGAAAACGAATACATAGGCTAACTGTTACCATAGATTTCAACATCATTCCTGTCCTGTACTTGTTTTTGGAAACACAAAACACATAACGTCTTATGCAGGAAAATACTGTATCTAGAGCTGACGTGGTGCAGCACAGAGCACAGTGTCCTGTGTCACAAAATAATGCATGAGAATCAACAAAACAATACTAATCTGTGCAATGTCAGTGCTAAACTAACTCATGTGTGTGCTTATCCATCCAAGGGATAATATTCCATTTCTCCTGCTAGTGTGTGGAGAGAGCTGGTCATGAGAGACGATCTGCTATTTGTGAGGCCTCAAACTGACAAGTCTCAGCCCAGGCTTGCTTGTTGTTGTGCTTGTGCCCCCACCTAGTCCACACTGCCGCCTGCCTGCCAGCCACTTGTCAGAAGCAATCAGGGAGGCTGATAGTGTCTGCCAGCAGTGAGCACATTTGGAGAGGACAGCATCAGAATAAGGGCCCCATGCGTCAGTAACAATATAACAACAGATGCCCACACTGCAGCAATGAGTGTTTATCAATTAGACCTGTCATTTGTTATACTTCACATTAAACAAAATAAGATGATACTGTATGTAGAATATGGAATCCCATTTACCTTTACTGTTGAGGCCCCATTTGCTAGGAAGTTGCAACCCATTACTAAGTAATGTTGCAATCAGCTTGCAGGGGCAACAAAATGCAATCCATAACATGTTTGTAACGCTCGTCGTTAGGTGGAAGAGAGGAGGACCAAGGCGCAGCGTGGTAAATGTTCATGATGCTGAATTTTAATGATGATCCAACAAAACAGAACACTGACAAAATACAAAACAACCAAAACGACGTGAACAGACCTGAACTTGAGAACACATAAAACATGAACGCACGAACAGGAACAAACGAACGAAACAGTACCGTGTGGCGAACAAACACAGACACGGCAACAATCACCCACAAACAAACAGTGAAAACAGTCAACCTTAATATGGTTCCCAATCAGAGACAATGACAAACACCTGCCCCTGATTGAGAACCATATTAGGCCAAACAAATGAACCCAACATAGAAACACATAACATAGAATGCCCACCCAGCTCACGTCCTGACCAACTAAACAATACTGAACAGAGAAAATAAGGTCAGGAACGTGACAATGTTCCTCTTACACAAGATCATCAACAGCAAGGTACTTCCCTTTTGCATAGATAAGAAGAGCGTGGTGGGGTGGGGAACACTGGGGATGATGACTATACTCAGCAGACCTGGGTTCAAATACTATTTGAAATAATTTTAAATACTTTATCTGCGCTTGATTGAGCTTGTCTGGCACAATTTAACCAATAGAATAGTTCCAAAACGGTAAACCCCACCATCTGGCACTACAGGCAGTCTAGACTCTAGAGCAAAAGCTCAAAGAATTCAAAAGATTTCAAATAGTATTTGAACCCACCAGGTCTGAACCTCAGTGACTGCCTCTCTGGGAGTTCACCAGCCATTGCAAACAATGCTGAAGGAAATTCCTTTAGAGACTGTGTTTGTGGCTGACCTACTTCTCACAGAGAACACAGTAGGTTTGCAGCCCAAAATGGCACCCTATTCCGTTTATAGTGCAATACTTTTGACACGGCTATTGCACGGCTCTGGTCAAAAATAGTGCACTATAGGGGCTAGGGTGCCATTTGGGACGAACACAGGGTTTGCAGTGCCATGAACTCGCAGTAACAGCAGCAAATGGAACTTAACAAGACATTCATTAACTGCATCCTACTATCTTATCAAGGGGAAGTAATAAAGGTATTTAAGATTATGAAAACTATGTTCTAAGAGCAAACAACACTGAAGAAAAGGTAAAGGACTGTTTGTTTGGATATAGCTACACTCAGTGGCATACATAGGCTACACTGTCATAGTATTTTTAACAATGTAAATCTTCGGTCTAATTGGGAAAACATCTCTCACCTATCTGGCCGTTGGCCAATGCAGATTTTATAATTCCTAAAATAACGCATTTCATTTCAGCAAATTTGTACACGTCACATTTATGGTTGCTACATTGTTACAACATTGTCACAACTTTTCACATGAAGTTGCACGTTATAAATTGTTGGCTATAGTTACACTAGTTATTAGTTATATAAAAAAAAGTTGTAACAATGTAGCTAAAACTCAAGAAACAACCATCTAGGATAAGCTGTACGAAAGAAAGTCGTATCTATTTAATTGAGGCAATCTTCTTCATGTTCTTACACAACAGTTTGGTAACCTTTGTGCAAATAATCTCTTGCATGAACGCTATACAAATAATTGTTGTGGTTTTAAGGACCTTGAACAACTATCAGCTCAAAGTGTTTAGGCGAAAGTTATATTCCTAAACAGTAACGCGAACACCACAAACTTCAAATAAACTCGGAATTCATCCACCACTTGCCTTGTTCTGCTGAACCGCACGCTGATTAAGTAGAGTGCCAAAAAGCCAAACAACAAAGGTAAAACAAACTCTAACATTTCCTTGGGAGATGATAAGACGTTCCACAATAGGGAAAACTTCGGAAAGTTGTAAATCAATAGTTGTAATCGATAGTCGAAGTTAACTGCTCTCCTTCATATTGCCACAGTTCGGGTATGGTCACGTGGGCGCGCTGTTTATGACATGACCACTATCTATTGCTAACCAGACCTGTGTTATGCCGGACGATGTAGCTTTTATTACAGGAAGTACAATCGTTCAAAGAGTTGAGTAATGAAGCAATGCTGTTGAGCAACAGTGTGAGAAAATAAATCAAACGTGGCATTCAAAGCGCAGTTCAAGACATGTTCCAGATGGATAGTTTTTTGCAGTCTCTAAATGGTAGCATTCATTCCATGCACACACACCCTTCTATCTTGTTGCTGCATATGCTCAAACAATGTCTAAATAATTGTTGCTTAGGGCCCCTAGCCTACCTGCCTTGCCTACTAATGTAAACAAATACAAAAATGAGACATAATAGACATGTCACCATCAATGCACAGTTACTGGAGGCTTGCTATCTGATGAAAATGTCCCTTCCGTTTGACTCAGATGAATCTTAACTTTATATAGGCTTTACTCTCGATTAACCCAGAACTAAAATATTGCCTAGTTTGGTCAGATCTGTCCACAAGAGATTATACAGGCTTCAACCCTTCAACAACTACCATTGATTCACCACATACTGTGCAGTATCTCATCATTGATGTCTAAGTATGTTGTGTTGTGCTCCATGTAAAATTGTAATATCCATTTCTCTATGAAGAAAGAATTACAGAGAATACAGAAGTGATGCCAACATCATACAGTTCAATGTATGATGAAGCTCCAACTGACTAAAGGCCATGGTAAACTGTAAGGGCATATACTGTTAATTTTAACAAAGTCCACACCTTCCTGAAATGCTTCTCTGTAACACCATGTCTAGACAAACATCCTTGAAAACCTGAGAAAGAATGCTTTCAGTGCCGGAAATGTACACATAACAAAAGAGCCTGTTCTCCATTGTCTCAAACAAACACCTAGATACAGATTATTAGGATTATTAGGCCTACTAATATGGCCTACTAACTACTGCAACTAATCAGGGCAGGAAGTATGTCATCAGCACACCTCATATGATTAATATAATTCAGATTAAGGTTGCAAATATTTTGCAATAAAGAAATTCACTGGTTTCCAAGAAATCATGGTTGAAAGATTCAGGATTTCCAGTTTATTCCGTCCTAATTCTGGAAATCCAGGGAATTTATTGAAAAACAAATTGCAACCCTAATCCAGATACCCAGTCTGCCCTACAGGCTCTCTATTAGCATTATAATGAAGAGCATCGATTTCAGACCATGTGCATTTATATAGTCTTATTAGAGTTAACATTGCTTGTGTCCCAAATGGCAACCTATTCCCTTTGTAGTTCACTACTTTTGACTAGGGCTCTGCACTTTGTGTCCCTCTTATCATGCTGTTTCTAGTTTCCAGGAAAGTGTCCTCTGTGCTGAGGGTGGTGAGGAGCAGTGTTGATGGTGTATTTCTTATAAGAATACATTTCTCCTCATTACAATCTGCAGTGATCTCGTCTCTCTAAATATAAATTCTCCAATAATAGTCCTGTAAAAACGTACAAAATTGTGCAGATTCAATTGATATCTCTCTCTGTTTGCCATTTGTACAGTAGATTAAGTTAATACAAGAATAGCAGGGAACATGTCCTGGCAAACAACATGACAAATCAGAACACATTCAAACACTGTTCATGTTGTTAGTGAGTAGTAATCTCTCGTCTCGTGAACAAATTCTCGTTGCCAGTGAAATGGCAAGAATCCGTCAAGAAAAACACTATTTTCACACAACTTCAATACTGCTATGACAAAGTTACTTTATCATGGCAGGTTAGGAGAATTAGGTTAAGGTTAGGAAAAGAGTTAACATGCTGACCACACTGCTCGCGTCGTGCCAACGAGCTTTGCGTTGACAAGCGCTAAAATAGAAGTCAGTTCTATTTGTGACACTGAATGCGGTGCAAGTCCTGCCTCTCCCATCTCCTCATTGGTTTATAGAAGCAGATACCCACGTGCCATCTCCTCATTGGTTATACCCACGTGGGTGATTGAAAGATGAACTGAGTTCGGTCAGTTGTCATGGTAACTATGAAAGTTAGATGCCAATCACCATATAAAGTCCAAAGAAGAAAAAGCCTGGAAGGAGGAGAGATGACTAGAAACGATTCGGTTGACCGTTTTATGTGTGGATTAATTGTCAAGTAGAGGACCTTGTGCGTTTCTGGTAAAATAACAACTCAACGTTTATATCCCAAGACAAATTAGCTAGCAACTGCAAGCAAGCTAGCTAAATTGCCATAAATGTTTAATGCTTTTTGACCTGTCCCCAAATAAATATAATTGGTTCAGAGTTTGTTTTGATATTTCAACCTGCGTGTCATGATCGAGTTTGGTGTTGGGGGACAAAATCTATTTGCGCACGATGGCGCACGCGTGCGGCCGGTTTGGGTACGGTGTTATTAGGGTTAGCGAAAATGCTCTCCAAATCTGCTACGAAAATCACTTCCGGACGTAGCTGTATCGAAGTGGCGTGAAAAGAGTATGTCCCAGTCTGTCAAGGCTCACATAGAATTTGAAGTCTTTTTAGAGAGTATTAAACACAATGTTCTCCCTCCTAAAATGAGTCAGGTGTTAATAACACACTGATACCTAAGCCTAAAAAAGAAGTGCTGCTTATCGATAACTGGCATCCAATTTTTCTTCTTAATAATGACTATAAGATAATTTAATTATTATAAGATAATAATTAAAGAAGTCCTGGATGCAATCATTGATGAAACACAGTCTGGCTTTATGAGGAACAAACATATTTCTAACAATATCAGACTAGTATTAGACATACTTGACTACCTAATAACCGAGGATAGCTTCATATTATTTTTAGATTTTTATAAAGCATTTGACACAGTAGAGCATCAGTTCCTCTTCCACTCCCTCGAGAGACTTGGCTTTGGGGATTTTTTCTGTAAGGCTATTAAGACTCTCTATACAAATGGTAACAGCTCTATCAAATTGAAATATGGCACCTCACCAAGATTTGAGTTAAAGAGAGGAATTAGGCAAGGTTGTCCTATCTCTCCGTACCTGTTTTTATTAATCACCCAACTTCTTACAAATTCTTTAAATAATAGATAAATTCTTTAAATAAATAATAGTACAAGGTATTTCCATAGCTGGTAAAGAAATTATTATAAGTCAGCTGGCTGACGATACTACACTTTTTCTGAAAGATGCTAACCAAATTCCCATATCGATAAATGTGATACAATCCTTTTCCAAAGCATCTGGTCTATATCTTAACATTAATAAATGTGAACTCATGGCTGTCAAAGATTGTGTGACACCTTCATATTATGGTATTCCAGTAAAAGAAGAACTTGCATATTTAGGCATAACCATTACAAAGGATCAGAAATCTAGAGGCTTACTAAATTTTAACCCTCTTATTTACAAAATCCCAGAAGAAGCTAAATCAATGGCTACAGAGGGACTTATCTTTAAAAGGAAGAGTCCTAATAACCAAGGCTGAAGGTATCTCTAGACTAACATGTGGCGCTCTATCTTTATATCTTGACAGTAAAATAAGCAAGGAGATATACCAGATGCTTTTCAACTTTCTGTGGAGAAACCGTACCCATTACATTAGGAAAACTGTTGTAATGAACACTTATGAGAATGGTGGGCTACATTTTCTGGACTTTACTACCTTAAATAATACTTTTAAGATCAATTGGATAAAACAATTCCTAAGAAGACCCACTTCTATGTGGAATTTTATTCCTCATCATGTCTTCTCTACTTTTGGTGGCCTTAACGTCATGTTTGTTTGCAATTATAATATTGACAAAGATCCAGTGAAACGTTCTGCTTTTCATTGGCAGGTTTTCTTATCATGGTCCTTAATTTATAAGAATAATTTTTCTCCACACAGATATTATATATGGAATAATCGGGATATATTGTATAAAAATACTTCTTTGTTTTTAGAATATTGGTTCCGAAATAATATCCTATTGGTGAGCCAACTGGTAAATGCAGAGGGTCTTTTACTCAGTTATATACTCAGGAATTCTTATCACTTTACAAGGTCCCTGTAACACCGAAAGATTTTGCAATTGTTTTAGATGCAATTCCCTCAGGTGTTGCTTTATTATTCAGGAACGGGTCAAGACCTGACCCTCAGAGCCTACCTTCCGTTGACCCTGCTGACTCATCAGGGAAAGATTTGTTTCTCTTTTGGTCCATTCAACAACAGAGCGATACGAACCTTGTTTCAGCAGGATGTTGTATCTATGTCATGCCTTATTGGATTGGATTTATTGATAATATCTGTTGGAAAAAAGTTTTGATGTTGCCACACACATACCTACTTGTTAACAAAATTAAGGAAGTTTCCTTTAAAATTATTCATAAATATTATCCCGCCAACCACTATATAAAGAAGTTTAAGGAAAACATCAACTCTAATTGCTCCTTTTGTAATGACCACCCAGAAACAGTGTTGCATCTTTTTTGGCATTGTATTCATGTAAGAAAACTGTGGCAAGACATCAGTAGATTTATAATTGAACACATTTATGAAGATCTTACACTATTGTGGAGAGATGTACTGCTTGGATTCTTTACCTACGATAGAAATAAGCTGAAACATTTTTATGTAATTCATTTCATTATTCTTTTGGCCAAATTTCATATTCACAAATGTAAATTTACAAACACCACATTTTCTTACCTTACAAAGGGAAATTGAACTGTATTTTAAGACAATTAAATACTCTACTAACAAAAAAGCTGTTAGAATAATAAGTGTATAATAAGTGTACCTTAAGGTCCTTGTGTAATGTGATATTGTACCCCCTAGCTCAATTGTCTTTTGTATATTATTTATATATACTTGTGTTCCCACATGTACTTCCTATATTGATTTGTTGTTAATAAAAATATATATATAATTTAAAAGGCTCACAGAATTATGTGTTTACGTGCAGCAGTAGTGGGAGTTGTGTAGATGGAAAAAAGCTGTCCTTGAAACAGTCTTGATATGTTCGTCAAAAGAGAGATCAGGGTCCAGAGTAACGCCGAGGTCCTTCACAGTTTTATTTGAGACGACTTTACAAACATCAAGATTAATTGTCAGATTCAATAGAAGAGTTGAAAAAAACTACTTAATGCTTTGTAGTCTAAGCTATTTAAAGTATTGATTGAGTGGAGCGCAAGCCACCATCTGGGTAGTCTTAGAAAACCAGACCAAGGCAACAGCAGTGATTAGGTTTGGAATTAATGACGGACTCTTTTGATAACTTCAAAAAATTGTTCCGGGGAGGGTCCTCCTCAGACAGACAACTCTCCTAACAAATCACATGTTTGGGTGGGCGGGGCTTGAAATGCAGTCAGGAATTGAGGGGATTTGATTATCTGGCCCGGGTTACCCCGATGGGGAGAGTTTGCACCGTGTGAAAAGTGATTGCATTTCTTTTGGAATTGTCTCTTGGACGTGAGCCAGGTGCCCCATTCAAAGCCCATTGCAAAGTTGGCTCAAAACACAAGTGACTTAGCCTAGGCTAAATTAAGCATGTGGAGTATTGAGCAGGATTCTGTGTTTTCACATGCAAAAGTGATTGCTTTAGATAAAAACGCTTTAGCTGCCTTCCCAATGAGTATTAGTTTGAACATTTGAACATATATGTTATTTAATATACAGCACCAGTCAAAAGTTTGGACACACCTACTCATTCAAGGGTTTTTCTTTAGTTTTACTACATTGTAGAATAATATTGAAGACATCAAAACTATGAAATGACATATATGAAATCATGTAGTAACCAATTTTTTTTAATTTATTTTATATTTGAGATTCTTCAAAGTAGCCACCCTTTGCCTTGATGACAGCTTGGCACACTCTAAATATATACAATATATTTGTATTTGTTTAACACTTTTTTGGTTACTACATGATTCCATGTGTTATTTCATAGTTTTGATGTCTTCACTATTATTCTACAATGTAGAAAAGGGTACAAATTAAGAAAAAACGTTGAATGAGTAGGTGTCCAAACTTTTGACCGGTACTATATGTATGTTTCTGGATGATGCACCATGCTGCCTTGTTGACAACATGACAGAGCAGCGCAGATTATTGTTTGATCTGAGAAGGGCACTCCTCCCTCACCATGTTTGCCTGTTAACGTCACGGGCCATAGACCCGGGCACCGCAGCTCAGGTTAATAGTACTCCCTCATTGTGCTGGGAGAGTGTTTCTAAACTCCGGTCCTCCAGTACCCCCAACCATACTAATGTACATTGTAGCCCTGGACAAACACACCTCATTCAACTCATCAAGGGCTTGATGATTAGTTTACAAGTGGAATCAGTTTGGGCTACAATTCAAAAGTGTACTGTTGGGGGTAATCGAGGATTGGAGTTGGGAAACGCTTTGCTAGGACAATTGGATAAGGCAGTGACGTAGGAAGGTCGGATGTCCCAAACTGACGTTCTTTACGTTCAGACATGTAAGAAGAAATATTGGTACATTGTGGGAGGCAACCTGTCTGTCTAGAGCAGCCTTTCCCAAAGTCGGTCCTGGGGACCCCAGAAGGTGCTTGTTTTAGTTTTTGCCCTAGCACTACACAGCTGATTCAATTAATTCAAGCTTAATGATGAGTTGATCATTTGAATCAGCTGTGTAGTGCTGTAGCAAAAAACTAAATGTGCACTCATTGGAGTCCCCGGGATTAAGTTTGGTTCGCTGTTCTAGAGACTACCATCCGGGTATGTATTATTGATTGATAACTCTTGGTACTGGCTCACAAACAAACACAAAGTGACAGTGATTTTAATCTTGTATCCTAAAGAGAAACTTACACTGAGTATACAAAACATTAAGGACACCTGCTCTTTCCATGACATAGATTGACCAGGTGAATCCAGGTGAAAGCTGTGATCACTTATTGATGTCACTTGTTAAATCCACTTCAATCAGTGTAGATGAAGGGGAGGACACAGGTTAAAGAAAGATTTTTAAGCCTTGAGACAATTTCTTGGATTGTGTACTGATTGTGTACTGTTTTTCATGCTCAACAGTTTCCCGTGTGTATCAAGAATGGTCCACCACCCAAAGGATATCCAGCCAACTTGACACAACTACGGGAGGCATTGGTGTCTACATGAGCCAGCGTCCCATGTAGTGTCCATGCTAAGAGGAATTGATGTTGTTCTGAAAGCAAAACGGTGGGTTGCAACTCAATATTAGAAATGTGTTCTCAGGGTATATATTTTATGAAACATACAAATTATAACCTGTTTCTTGACCACAGGTGCTTTTTCTAGGACAATAATTACTGTAACCTTTAGGACAATTTCTCCATCAACATAACTTGTCAACATAACTTGTGATGGTTTAAATGTTCAGATTGGGCATGACAAATCAATAACCTATTTACATTATACTTCACACAAACATTTCATATGCATTGAATGTAGGATTTTCACCATTGTGTAGTAAGATGTATCTTAAAAAGTATTGACTCAAGCAAATATGATGTAACAGTACTGGATGGGTAGAGCAAGCAGGTGAGCTTCCTCCATCTTTAAGGGAAACACTGAGGGTGGAATTTCAGAGTCTCCGACTAGGTCGAGGTGAAGACAAGGATAGTTCACTCAGGCCGTTTACCATTGTCTACTTAAGAGGGTGGATCTCCCATAGACATCCAATGTGATATCAGCTGGGTCTGGTCTACTTAGTTCATTGACATCCACTGAAACAGACAAAATGAGGGAGTGGTATGTCTCGCTTCATCTTCCGTCTCTGGTGAAGCTCTTGATTCACCTGGCTAGACCAAGAGGTTATGCGATGGGGTCCAGCTGAGGCCACTGTGCCACTGTGATGCAATGTAATGCACAGTTTTACAATGAAGGAGATGGGAGACCACGTTGCACCCAGTTGCTACTTAAAGGGATACTTTGGGATTTTGGCAATGGGGCCCTTTATCAACTTCCCCAGAGTCAGATGAACTCATGGATACCACTTTTATGTCTTTGCCTGCAGTTTGAAGGAAGTTGCTAGCTAGTGCAATTGCTAACTAACGTTAGCGCAATGACTGGAAGCTAACGTTAGTTAGCATTGGCTAGCGAAACTACCTCTAACTTTCTTCATACTTAACACTGAGACATAAAAATGCATCCACAACTTCATCTGACTCTGGGGAAGTAGTTAACGTAGTTTAAAGTATCCCTTTAAAGCATAGTCTACCTTGGTCAGTCGAGCATTGCATTGCGATTAACTTGGCTTCTACTTTGACTGGCAGACTTCTTTCTGGCCTCAGCAATGGTTGCCCCAAGAGGTGAAGGAGAGCAGAGGGATCTGATAGGTGCTCACCCATCCTACAATAGAAGTGTTGAATACAGAATAAAGCATCTTTCATGGTGATTGGATGTCAAATAAATCCTTGCCAATAGTTGAGAAGAGCTTATGTTGCTAGGCTAGTCCCAAATATGTATGTCCAATCACCCACATCTACTAATCATAGACCAGTGGGTCAATCTGAAGTTATAGAAAGGATGAGGGGGAGAGATAATTTGCCATCAGAGTAGGAGTGCTGATCTAGGATCAGGTCCACTCTGTCTATATAATAGTATTGTAGTATTCATTATGAATACCTTTTGCAAATTCTTAGTCTGGATTGTTCTCTTGGGTCAAAGTGGACCCTGTATATTAATAAAATAATATTAGTACTGTAAATCCATATGTACATGTACTAGCTAGCTAGCATTGTAGTAGTACCTAATATAGGATACTTGTATTAACTGTTATAGATTCATGTCATGACCATGAGCTCCTACATGCGCTCCAGTATTAAAGTTGCCATCCAGTGGCCACCACTATTCCTCCAGCCACATCTGGAACTCCAAGAAAGACAGGCTGGCAGACAGACACATACAAAGGGCCAGCTCTAGCTTTTTGGGGACCCAAAGCGAGATTTGGTTGGAGGAGGAGGGGTCCCCCCACCAAGCGGGGAAAATTGGCCGGTCGCCAGCTGGACGGTGTTTCCTCCGACACATTGGTGCGGCTGACTTCTGGGTTAAGCGAGCAGTGTGTCAAGAAGCAGTGCGGCTTGGCAGGGTTGTGTTTCGGAGGACGCGTGGCTCTCGACCTTCGCCTCTCCCGAGTCCATAGGGGAGTTGCAGCCATGGGACAAGACTGTGACTACCAATTGGATACCAAGAAAAAGGGGTAAAAGGACAAAAAAAGAAATTGTATAACCATGCTAGTTAATTGTTTCAATGGACCTTCCAAAGGTGAAATTACAAGTCAAAATTACAAGTCCTATTGGTTGTGAAGGTAAGGTAGCTAGCTAGCTAATCTCGATCCCACTCCATGGGGGTCTAGAATTTTATGAAGTAAACGCCTGACTGTATTATGGGTCACCAAAAATCCTGCTTGGATGCATTTAAGATGCATTAGTTTGTATCCATGAAGCTTCCCATGTCAGCCCAATTGATCAATAAGGAATAACACTATGTCAAGGAGGTCTGATTCGTAGAGCCTTGAAGAACACAGAATTCTCTGCAATGTATGTAAACTAATGACAACACCATTTATATTGCTCAATGACACTAATATCTCCCAATGCCTTATTAAACCGAGGAGAAAATTAAATTTGATCAACTCAAGCACACTGGCCATAATGTCAACCTGTGCATGAGAGGAAGCCAAGCAGCCTTTGCTAACGTTTCATCATAATAAAGGATATTTCTCATCATAACGGATTATTTAGTAATAATAATAACTTTCTCGTTATGAACGTGATCTTTCTCATAATAACGAGGTAATGGATTATTTTGTTATACCAAGTTGTTGAATTGTTTTGTAATAATGTGATCTTATCTTGTAATAAAATAATAATCTGAGTGGCAGCAATACACCACCATACAGTACTCATAACTCGTTTTCAGATTTTTATTTGGGGGGGGGGGGTTGGCAGGAACGGGCTTCCGTAGATCACACATCTCACCCACAATTCCTTCTACAAGAAGAAAAAAAGTCATCTTTTGAAGGGGGCCAAGGACCCATGATGCCAGTCAGAGTTTAATGAAGGTGAATTTGGTCTCCTTGGTGAGGCCGCAAGCAGTAGCGTTGCCATCTGTCACCATAATTGCATGGCAGCCGGCATCTCTGGAGAGTCATGATGGTACAGATTGGGCTCTGGCCTCCAGTCGGACCACATGCACGGAGCCAGATGGTGGTGGGCACACACACGCACACACACTCGCTTATTTTGAGTCTTTAGAGTGTACAACCATACCCCGTAGGAGCCTCACTCCTCCGTACACCCAAGCTGTTCCTCCTCCTACATACACAGACAGACAGGCCTCCTAGCTGGCATGGGTTCTGCCATGAAAGATGATTCACACATCTCTATAATCAACGTTGTTGTTTGCTTTGCATTTCTCCCAAGGCCTGGATGTACTGAATATTTAATCTGTTGTTTATTTAATGTGAGTTTCAAATAATTGTAAATGATTGTGACTTGTTTACTACTACCTACAGATGTACACTGAGTGTACAAAACATTATGAACACCTACTCTTTCCATGACATAGACTGACCAGGTGAATCCAGGTGAAAGCTATGATCCCTTATTGATCCCTTGTTAAATCCACTTCAATCAGTGTAGATGAAGGGGAGGAGACGGGTTAAAGATTAATTTTTAAGCCTTGAGACATTTGATACATGGATTGTGCATGTGTGCCATTCAGAGGGTGAATGTGCAAGACAAAAGATTTAAGTGCCTTTGAACGGGGTATGGTAGTAGGTTTGTGTCAAGAACTGCAACACTGCTGGGTTTTTCACACTCAACAGTTTCCCTTGTGTATCAAGAATGGCCCACCACCCAAAGGACATCCAGCCAACTTGACACAACTGTGGGAAGCATTGGAGTCAACATGGGCCAGCATCCCTGTGGAGGGAGGGTGTTCTTAACATTTTGAAGGAAGGTGTTCTTGATGTTAGGAAGGTGTTCTTAATGTTTTGTACACTCAGTGTATACCTTCACAATAGGAGAACGCTCCGCTCATCATGTCCTACACTGTTGGAATGTGTTCGGGAGTGAAAAGACCGAGATATTCATATTTAACGTCCGCCTTTTTTATTACAGTCCTAGCCTTTTTGTGTGATTAGAATTTTTGGTTCTTAATTAATTTGAGATTTTATGAGTTAAGTCAGTCAACTACCTTAATGTTGCTGTACCCCAGGAAGAGTAGCTGCTGCCTGTCAATGTAAATAAGAATTGGTTCTTAACTGACTTGCCCAGTTAAATAAAAGTAAATAATAAATACACATAATAGGGATCCTTAATAAATACAAATACAAACCATATTGGACAGTTTAGAGTTTAAGGGAGTTGATATGTGAGAGTTGTGTTTGTTTTGATTCATCTTGTTGTATTGATATTGTTGTTTTACATTTTGTTGTATTACATGTTATTGTGTAAGTTCATGTTGTAAGTTAGACCATGGTCTCAATGGTGACCCACCCTGTATAAATAAAAGTTATTTTCTGGAATGTGAATCATGTTGACAATGGCCAAGGAAAGATACAAAAACCCTGGAAAAGTGTCAAAAATCCCTTTACACCTCTATTAGTCAGTCACGGGCTGTTAGAAAACAGCTGGTCATCACTGACAATAACCTGCTTTCGAATGACTCCCACCCAAAACTACATCTTGGCTTGGCTCAGGTCCAATGACACTTATGGCCAAATTGATGAGGTTGAGAGGTATAAAGATTCTGGCCTCTAGTAAAATGGCCATGGGGGGTGGCTAGCTCTTGGAACAAAATGTAAATTTATTCAAGTGATACAATGTAATGCACAGTTTTACAGTACCATCTGCAAATATTTGCATTCCATTGCACTCTGGGGGAAATGAAGCATCAGCTTCACTAAGGCTATTCTAAGTAAGCCAATACCAATCTGTTAACTATGAACTACCTGGATGATGGCATGGTACTATAGTCCATTAACACACACTTACTGTAGTCACCTCAGCAGAGTCCACACTCTCTCTACAGCCTATTGACTGTCTTTGGTTCAGACACAGTAATGACTAAATAAACACACTCTGCAAGACCTGAATGGTAATCGTGTGTGTGTGTGTGTGTGTGTGTGTGTGTGTGTGTGTGTGTGTGTGTGTGTGTGTGTGTGTGTGTGTGTGTGTGTGTGTGTGTGTGTGTGTGTGTGTGTGTGTGTGTGTGTGTGTGTGTGTGTGTGTGTGTGTGTGTGTGTGTGTGTGTGTGTGTGTGTGTGTGTGTGTGTGTGTGTGTGTGTGTGTGTGTGTGTGTGTGTGTGTGTGTGTGTGTGTGTGTGTGTGTGTGTGTGTGTGTGTGTGTTCCATGCATGTTGCAGTGTGTTGCCGCCACACATGGCGAGCCCAGCTGGTTGTGGGAGGAGTGCCATATGGGTTGGGACTTCATTGGTCTGTTCTCTCTGCTTCTTCTACATAGGCTCCCCTCAAGATGAAACCAGGCATGAATGACCTTCAATGTGTCATGATCCTCAGTTTACAACATTAGCGTCCAACAGACAAGCTACAAAAAAAGACATGTATGTAAATTTGGATTAATTTGACCAACATAATAGAGGCCGGTGTTCAGTATTTGGACATTTTGTCTCTCTTGACGTTCAGATACAGGATCACATGTTGATCTTATCACTCAGATCTAAATGGTTGATGTAAAAAATCAACTTCAGGGGGAAAGATGTAATACTCTGAAAAACGGTTTATCACAACAAATCTGGAGCGCAGGACATTAAATATACAGCAAAGCTAATGAGCCATTCATTTTCCAAATAGCGATAATTACCTAATTACCTCAACTAATGATAATGACTTTAATGATTCAACATTTTGGTTAATTGATCTTGATTGATTGCATACCACCAAACAGGGAAAGGGGATAAACAAGGTAATTTAAGGAAGTGCAGGTCAGGGCTATGATGGCATTCATAGCATTGTTAAAACATAAATATTTCAAATTTTAGGCTACTCCACCCCCTCTCATATTTGCATGGTGATATATTATTTAAATACTCTGAGCTATGTGCTCCCCATACTCTAGCCCCTCTTGAAGGACACACTTGCTGTGACAGCAACAAATCATCTACAACCTCTATTGAGATTTCAGTATGGCCATTATCATTTGCTTGTTCCACCCACAGCAAGTTCAGACAGGCTCTGAGAGTTAATACCAATAATGGTGTTAGTGGTTCTCATTCAAAATAATGTTGCATGCACGGTAAGTACTATTCTATTTAGCATAGCTATATCAACGTCCTGTGGCCTCTCTCATGCCACCTCCCTCTTGTCCCTAAAACCCCCCTGTCGTAGTTTCTGTGTTGCTAGGTAACAGCTTTCAGTAGGTCTTGGCACAGGTCTCTTATACCCCTCTGACGACAAAAGTCTTCTCCTCTAGTAACTACGAATAGAGGGTACTAAGAGGAAGCCTAATACATAACAGCATTCATGCACACAACATATTGTATTGTATGGGAATAGCTATTGTCAGGGGGTACATTACCACCTTTTTTAACATATCATGGCTCTGCATGTTTCTTTCTGCTATTTTTACTGTAATATCACAAGATTAACTGAAGTATTATATTCTACTGTAATTGATTGATAATTTTGTATGACTTTTAAAACAAAACCAATTAACATTACAAAAGAAGAGAATATATATAGGCACAGTCTATATGATCAAGCATTTCTCAGTTCATCACCTCAAGCGGCTTGGTGGCAAACTGCAGTGGTGATGCAACACTGACACCTTATGTCTACTTCATTGTATTTCAGACGAAGAGGTAAGGTCCTGAATACAAGGGTAAAAAGCAGAGGCTTCCTTTTTGATTGTTCTTACAGTATGCATGGAGTGTGCTGCTGAATAGTTTGCCCATTGTTGCAATGTGAATAAAAGGGTCGCTATGGGGACGACAGCAGGCAGATTCCCAAAGGGAATCCCATTGATGATGTCACATGGGGCTTTGCTTCCTCTGCATTTTCATTGGGATTGTCAGTCAGTTACAGTCTGCCAAGACGACGATGGCATTGCTCTTTTCTGTCTGTCTTGCAACTGTTTCACATCTACTTCAATTAACTACCAACCCAACAAAATCTAAACTTGTTGTGTGGACATAGCTGTCTGAAAGTGCAAGTTGAAACACGTTTGTCTTCCAGTTGAGCAGGTTGCAGTTGAACAGCTTCCATGAGCGCTGTGTTTGCAGCAAGTCAGTGGCGAGAGCTGTAGTCTAAACCTATAAATGAGGCCCTTGGCTAAGATAGACAATAGCATAATCCTCAGTTCTGTTCTCCTCTCCAGGGCCCCACTAGTTTCAGATGTGGGAGGTTGGACATTTGCCAAGCCTATTGGGTCCAAAGTAATAGCAAGAAGAACATGCATTATGGGAAGGAGCTCTAAGACAAGGCCCTTTTGTAATGTCACAGGGGACCAACATTCTGTTTCTCCCCACTTTTATGGGAATGCAATCACAAGTGAATTATACTGTACAGTACATTAGAGGGAAGCCAAGTCAGTTGGTTTGACTCTCTTTCGATACTGATAAGGGCATTAGTTATCTACTATACAGAACATTGAAACTAAATGAAAGTGATAGACACCTCTCAGAGAAGGACACCAGTTGTCAGTAAAAGGGACATTTCATTCATTGAAACCAAACATGGTCAACATCTTTCATAGTTTATTATGTTGAATAAACTGTCATGTCCTCCATTTCAGGCAGTACCCTATCCCATCAGTGTCAATAAAATGAACAATTTCATATTTCATAGAATAACATTGGCTTTTAATATTATTTTATGTAACTCTTAGGAATCATAACTCACATCAAAAACACAATGTTGAACACGATAGTTGACCTAATAATGGTTTCTGAACAAAAAGCATGTCAATGACAAGACAAAGATATTTACATATTTCTTTGTGAATGACTTCATTGGCAACCAATGCACAGTATTGATGAGTGTGAACTATACAGTATTCGCAAATAAGATGCATGCTGCCCTGGCATGATAAACACAATCTAGTCAGGTGTGATTGTACGAGATGGGAGTCTTTACAGGATGAAAAACAAATACATGAGTGGACAACAGGACATTGCTTGACAATTCTATACAAGGATTTTTCCCCCTCCAGACAGATATTGACTTTCAAGACACACTTTCAAAAGATAACCTCTTTTGAAAGTTCTCCCACAGAGGTTGTTACCTGTAAAATAGGTGGTACAAACTGAATACTTCTTATGCTGAGATTTACTTTGAACAGTAATAAACTCAGCACAAACATTTCCCATTCATACACTAACATGCACTGATAGCATAGCTATTTCAGAGGCTGGGCAATTGATCCACTATATTGACTGAACCAGCCAAAATATTCAGAATTCTATACTTACAGATAACCCGAAACTAAGGCAGCACCCACTTGAGCTCCCTTTAACCACAGGTTAAGGACACGGCTGGCCAATCCATCTCCAATGAAATCTAACAATGTTTGTTTCCATCAACATATATTCAGAGATTATTCATGTTAGGCTTAGCCTAATCTTGGTTAAACCAGAACTCAAATCTCACGTAATTTGGTCAGATGCTTAACCATTTATGTTTATGTAGTCTGTCCACGAGAGATTTACATTTACCTTGTATTATTTTTAACGGTGTTAAATCATGCAAGACATTGGGGAAATGGCAGAGGCTGTCCCTGAAAGAGGAACAATGCTCTTCCTTAGGAAAGATATTCTAATATTGTCCTTCGAATGAGTAATACTTAACATAAAACAAGCTAATAATGCATGACACCACGTTGTTAGAGAATACCACAGTGGTCAGACTGTAAAATCTCCATGCTGTTTCTGGAGAGAAAACAGTCTCAACCAGCCACCCAGTCCTGTAAACATTTCTCATAACTCACGACAGATTCCATTAATGATTTCAGTAGGTATTGGAATTGAAGAGTACCTAGATTGGAGTTTATCCAGTGTCTACATCAGTAACCTTTGGAATATATCAAAGGAGAGCCTTACAGGCAGAATACATTTCAGAACTAAAGCTGACAGTCAGTCACAAGGGTCTCTATGTAAACAGAATGAAATGAAAGGCACGATAACTGAACACATGTTGATTACTGCATATTCTGGAACACCCATTGCCAAAAAAAGAGGAGGATGGGTCAGTTCTTGGTCTAAAAAGTCAGATAAAAAGGTAGGGAGAAAAAGACCCTTAATGCAAACACGCTTTCAGATGCTTAAAAAAAAGTGCTCTAACTACAGGAAATTAATTTTGTGGTAAAGTTTCGACCCTTTCTGATGGATCAAGTCCTAATGCTGCCACAATAATGCTCCTCACAACAAGACAATTTGGTTTTCAAAACATTTACATGTGCAGAAAGAATAGTCTAGCTCTCAATCAGAACCCTAAAGATAAGAAATAAGAATCAATTCCGGAAGCCAGTCCTTTCCCTTAATGGCTTGGTGATTCTGTATGGTGCAAGGTGGGTGTGAGATTGTGGGTGCATGTGTGTACTGTACGCATTGGAATAGTTTGTTGTTACACATTGCCTTTGGCAGTCCAGCTCTTTGGCAGCTGGGAGCCTGATTCTGTATCTGTAGTATCTGAAAAGGTGTGGGTGGTCTGGGAGTGTCACCAGTAGAACGAGCGGGACAGGAAGTTAGCTGCAGTGCCTAGCCAGCCTGCTCCATCCTGCCCTGTGCCCACGCAGGTCACAGCCTTGTCTGGCTCCTGGGACGGGCTCTCCTCCTCTGGAAGGTAGTCTGGAAGAGCCACATTCTGCTCCACCGCTACCGAACCATCCTCCGGGAATGGGATGATTACCTGAACAGCAAAAGGAAGTGTTAAATTCAATGTGCAGCATAAGGTAGATGACATTCCTGCATACAAGGTCAAGTAGCATTGTATTTGAATTTAGATTCGAATTAGATACCCAACTCCGTTCTGTCAGCTTTATCCTTGAGATAAGATAATTCCTTGATAATATTTGTAGACCAAAATAGACCTTCTCGGGGAAATCAATTGCAACAGAAAGTATATAAAACATTGATTCAACCAAGGCTGTTGTTAAGACAACAAAAACAAAACACTGGGAGTTCATTCATAAACACAAACCTCTTCTCCATCCTCTCCCCTGACCACCTGTTGAGCTTTCATTACTTCAGTTGAGGCGATGGCAGAACCCAGAACCTACAGAGGAAGCAGAGGTTTAAATGAATACCAACAACACATCAGCCATTATTCCCTCCTCCATCCCCTCTCCAGAATGTTCTACCAGGACAGCAGGTTGTCTGCCACCTTAATCTCTCTTGGACTAATCTAACGAGGCAGGCGTAAAAGAAACACATCAGCAAAGTTGACTTCTTACTGGTCCTGGCGAGAGAAAAATAACTGTCGGGGGAGGTTCTCTTCTGCACTGTTCAACAATCCAGTAAATGTGGAGGAGTTAAGATGAAGTGTCGCCTTATTAACGCAGAAATACTGGTTAATGTCCAAAAGCAGAAGGCACATCACAGGCTCTCTTTCATTTCCCCTGAAAACCGGATGTGTCAGGTTTCCGAGCACGCTGAGGGTGCTCGTGGACAGGCGTTTTACGAGGAGCAACTGCTGGATATATAATTTGGACAAATCAAGACTTTGCGGGTGTGAACCTACACCTGGCATCTTCCAGAAGGGGACTTTTGGCCCAGACACCTGCTCAAGACTTGCAGAGAGAGTTGGGTTGACCTACCAAAGGGGATCCATTCTGGTTCTGCCACTCACTCTAGGTTTATGTATCTTTTATTGAACATTTATTTCGACAGGGAGTCATGCTGAGACCAAGGTCTCTTTCTCAGATGAGCTCTGTATACACATCAAAACATCTATATACCCTGTGCACATCAATATATACATTAATAGACTAAAAGTAAAACACAATCATAGAAAACAAACATTCTTCAGTAAAAAGGTCCTCCATCAGTCTTGTTGAATTGCCCTAGAAGCACCAACTCATCCAATTTTAGAGAGCCTTAAAGATTTTTCCATAAGTAAGGTGCAAAAAATCTAAAAGCAGATTTACCTAACTCAGTGGAGTTCGAAGGGATCTCCAGAGTTAGCCATCCCTGAGACTGGTTCTGGTATCTCGTACGTCTATAAGTTAAGAATGAAGTAAGGTACGGCGGAAGTTCATGCCGAAGGGCTTTATAAACAAAAAGAGTACAATGCATCGATCTACGTGACTTCAAGGAGGGTGAGCCTACTTTCTGATACAGAATGCAGTGATGTGCCTTCGTACCTCTCCCCCCAGAACCTAATAGAGTAGCTGCGAGATTTTGGTTCTGGGTTGCCGAGATTAGACAGACTCGCCTCTGGCCTCCATTGCCTCCCTAGAACATGCTGTTGGCTAATAGGACAGACAGGATGCGACTCACCTCTGCCTTCAGGTCTGAGCGGATTCTGACGATGCACCTCTTAACGCCCATCTGGAATGTAAAGCTGATGACGCCTCGGATCTTCAACAAGGACTCTTCACAAAGGCTCCTCCGGCTCTGGAGGAGATTAATGGGAATAACTGTATAAACTCACTTTACCTCTTATAGTGGACTACAAGAACTGTCACCTGAGCTAATAGCTATTTATTGAGGCATGATGTATTACAGAACCCATAATGCTCTGTGTAACATATCCGGTTTTATCTTAGTAAAGATGTTACTGGAGCTAACATGACAGTGTCCTTATTGATACACTTATTGGTCAGTATGGGGGCACTCACAGAGTCATCCAAGCCATGTATGTGGAGGACCACTGTTTTGGCCCGCTTGTTGGTGGAGCCCAGGAAGAACTGGGCCTTACGTCTGCAAGAGGGGCCCTCCTCAGGCTTGTCTGCATCCTCACCGTTAGAAGCCTGGAGGAGTTCATAGATTTCTGAGGCCAGCAGCTTAGTCTCTCCTGGGGTGGTTGTCCTAAGGGGGGGAAAAAGATAGATTTTAGATGACTAAAATCTTTAGTTTCAACAGTATTAATGTACAGGCTCTGAATTGTGAGACCCAAGTAAAATTACAAATACAGTTTTGTAGCACTTCTAGCTGTGGCTCAGAATGTTTGTTTCTCTAATTATTATTTATTTAACCTTTATTTAACTAGGCAATTCAGTTAAGAACAAATTCTTATTTATAATGACGGCCTACCAAAAAGCAAAAGGCCTCCTGCGGGGTCGGGATTAAAAAAAAATATATAGGACAAAACACATCACGACAAGAGTGACACCACAACACTACATAAAGAGAGACCTAAGATGACAACATAGCGTGGCAGCAACACATGACAACACAGCATGGTAGCAACCCAACTGGGTCTAAGAAGATGAGCTATGTAGTGTTTGACATGAGTTTAGGACTAGTTGGATTTTTGCAACCTTGGGTCTCACAGGGAAAAAGAACAGTTGCAAAGAATACCAAATATTTTCTATTTGACAAAGATATCAACAGACAAGATGCGTGAGACTACACAATCATGATCTGGGCTTTCGCAAGGTTGAAATACTCACTTTTGCATGACATTCTGAAGACTTAACATCATCCCCAGCTCTCCCTTCATTTTCTCCCTGTTTTGACGACATTCTGCGAGGTAGCGCACAGCCTGAAGGGGACACAAGAAACACAAGAGAATACATTCACCCACAGCAAAATGACATTCCCACTTACAAGGTTAAGGAGCATGGTATTTGAATTAAGATTACAATTAGACACCCAACAACCATTTATTTGTTGTTGGGTGTAAGTAGCTAGTACACAGACTTCAAAGCAGCCCAGTCACTTCAGTAACCAGGTGCATTGACTTTTAGAATGCAATGCATCCACTACAGGGGGGCTTACCAGGAGTGCTGAGTAGACAACCTGGGGATTGGGATGGTCCAGAAAAAGGATGAGTCCGGGTAAGCAACCTTGGTCTTGAACAATAGCTCTTCTGTTCATAGGATCTGCAGCAAGATCCCTCAACTGGTTCACCACAGCCAAAGCGTCTGGCTCCCTACTCATGATGCCTCTTACAGACCCATACAAGTCTGAATCGACAAAGAGAGAGAAGATATGGAGGGGCTGACATTCAGAAACAAGTCATAAACTTTTGCTATTAAATGTATTAGCTAGCTCAATATTATACTGTAAACACAGTATGTAGCTAACGTTAGATAGTTAAATTACATCCCGCAGGGCAACATTCTGTGCTCCAATATAACATGTGTTTAGTAGATATAGATAACTAGGTTTTTACTTAGTTACCTATCTAGATAGCTAGCTGACGTGTTTGTCAGTAGGAGAATATGTGAGTTCGTTTTTATACTCGAGCCAAGGTGGATGATAGTTAACTAGCTAACGTAGTAAATAAGCAAACTCTATACTGGTGGGATTGGGTGAATGTGTTCGCTCTAGTTAATGTTGCTAACTGAATACTTTTTATGTTAGCTGCAAAGCTTGAAATATAGATACACAATTATGTTTGGCGGGCAAATACAAAAGTATTTAGCAAAACAATGGCTCAACTCATGACACATTTGACACAACCTCGCTAGTTAGCGTATGCTAGTTAACTGACATAAGCTAGCAACACAGCCGTTTACCTTCAAATAAATGCCTCTTCGGACCTGCACAATGTGCACACAGCGTCCAAGAAAGACAGCATGGACAAAATCCAACGGGTAAAATAACACAAATGTAGCCAGACGCTTTTATTTTCTGTTATTATTACATTACAAAATGTGGTATTCAGTTACCGACAAACTGGACAGGACTGTTCCAAGCGGCCACTCTGCAATATAAACGTCTCCGATTGGACGTTGGGGGCGACATGCCCACTTCACAAGCCATTCAGCTGCATTGTTCTTCACGCACCATATATTGGTGCGTGATGTCAGATGATGCCCCAGCATGCTGATTTAAGATCAGTTTTACGGTTTATATTTTAACACGGATCCTCAATGCACTGATCCTAGATCTGTATTAATGTCAGACCTCTACAAAGTAATATTTTTAAACAAAACACAGATCAAAGAGAAAGCTTAGTTATCTGTGATGTAATCATTAGTCCAAATAGTTGCAAAACGTTCTCAACTATAACGAGTTTCTTTTTGGACAAATTCAGGTAGGTCCCATAGATATCCTGTTAAATTACTAACATTTAATTCTGTCTTGGTCCCTCCCCGTTTCGTTTCGTTTGATTTAGTTTAAGAAACGTTTTGTAACATAATTGGCCTAATGAATACGCCCCAGCATCTTTAATAAAACATTAAATAAATATTTTCTCGAATTTGCAAAACACCACAGAGAATAGAACATTATTTGTAGAACTGTAAAGAACGACTGAGACTGCTTAAAAGAGAGGAAAAGAAAGCAAGCACGTGTGACAAGTTGTTTTAATGAAAATGTAACTGCAACTGGCAAGTATCAAAATATCAATTTGGCAAAGCTTTTCACAAAATAGTTTGCCACGCAAGTTTCTAGCCAAAAACGACTTACATTAAAATGGTAAACAGTTATATCAAACAGTCTTTCAGTTACCAGAAAATACATTTGTTTTGCCATAATGAAAAGCACCGGTTTTTATTCAATGTACTGAACGTCCAACCAGAGACACGATCGTGCCTTGTGTATAGAATCAAAAAACAATACCAAAAATAAATAAAATATGGAATGTTTTATGTTGACTGAGTCACTGACCAATCTACTAATGCCTAGTAATTTCCTTCCACATCAGAGGCAAACAGTCGAACAATGCATTGAGAATACATGATCCACCTTATTAAAAAACAACTGGTTTGGTCACTTAGTTTTGTGCATAGCTTAAAGGCATCCGTTGCCAGTCTTAAATGTTGCCTGTTTGCATTCTAGAAAGGGCTTCAACTCTCTAAAATAACATTGTATGTCATGGCGCAGCTCTACCAGAGGCAGACCTCCCAATTTATCTTAATAAGTAGTCATGCTGTTTATACCTTCAACACACTTAACTCTGGTCATCCGTTACTAATATGGAAGAGTGGTTATTCAAGTGTTGAAAGAATGTTAAGGTCATAGAAATAGAATCTATATTCTATTTCTATGGTTAAGGCCACACGTATGCCCCCTTTCCCCCCTAACAAAACATCAGACTATGGTTAAATCCCCAACACCATACAGGTAAAGAAATTGATTTCATACCACATCCAATATACTTTTTTTCACACAATTAGTTTCTGAGCTGACTGAGTCTTGGGTCATAAGACATGTTATAGTTCACAGTGCAAGTAGCAACAAACGGACCAAAACAGTCGTTTCAGGGCATTTGGTGTGTTGATCTGCAATCAGATGTTTGTTCAGTATGTACAGGACAACTATTTCATGTGAGTGGTTATTCACATACAGTATGTACTATTTTTTTTACAGAACCAATGTTTAATTTGTAAAATACAACACAAAGTAGATGCTTGTAAAGAGGCAGCAGTGAAGTGGGCTCTTCACATTATTTATTGTACGAGGAAGTATTACTAAGTCTGAAATAGAGAAACCCACAGAAGCTTGTCTCAATCACTCAACATGAACCTCTCTCTGAATACAAGGTTTCCTCACTTTAAAAACATTAAAACAAATTGTTTGCAGATGGCACTTTAATCAGAAGGGTCTTTTTAAAATAATTCCCTTCAGGTCTCTATTCAAAGGGTGGCATGTCAAATTAGTGATGTCAGAGCAGAACTACAGTAAAAATAAATAAAATATGAAATAAAAAACGAAATACAGCAGAAGCAACATGAGGTATCTATGTATTGCTCTATGTTGTTAAAGTAAAGGGTCAAAATGCAATAAATTAAGTTAAATTATGTGAAAAACAAAAACAGTGGTTAACCTAGATGGGGAGCATGTGGCTGAGGTGCTGTGGTGCAGGGAGTGATGGGTAATGTAGTTTTTGTCCGGTGAGGAGATTCTCTTCGCTTCCTGACACTTCACTCTCTTGGCGAGTCATGACCGTTTACTTCCCTGAGGTAATTCTTTGGAGTTTGAGTCCTTGACAGCAGAAGTACTCTGTTCCTCTGAGGCCCTACTAGTGCTAGCCTCCTGCTTGTCCCTACCCTCCTTCCAGCCTTGCTTGTTCAGGCTCAGGTGGCCCATCATGGTCTGGGACAGCCGTGTGTCGGAGAAGCGTGACCATTCCACAAACAGAGGCTCCACCACGTACGTCATAAAACCTGCAGGGGAAGGAGACATCTCTCATTCAGAGCAAGTTCTGACTAATAAATCACACAATGCTGCTAAAGTCAGGATAAGAAAACCCCAACCACAAGCAAATGTACAAATATTAAGTAGGACACATTTTAAATCATTACAAGTACAGTAAATAGCCTTGTCCGAGCCAGAATGGCCCAGAGGGCAGGAGGATCTATTGTTTCTGTAGCGTGAGGCAGCTTGACGTACACACCCTGGACAGGACACCAAATCACAATAAAATCTAAATTAATCATATGCTTATAGCGGACTTAGATTAAGAGGGGTAACTTTACCAATCTGTATATTGGCAACTGAGTTGGATTGCCTGTCACAGAGTGGGGTTACTTCAAGATGATGTTTCCTCTCAATGTCACCTGATGAAAAGAAGGATTGGTTAATACTCATTATATAAACCATACTGTCACACATGGGTGCAATCTTAATAAACACCTGGATTAATATTAAAGGGGATTAGCCCAGTACAGGGTTTCATGATATAGTACCTTGGTGGAAGAACTCCTCTGTCACTTTCTCGCTCCACAGTTTGCTGAGTTTCCACGGTCGGCAGGGGTTGCAGATGTCCGCACACTTCAGAGCTATCTTTACAGGGTCAATGGGGAAAACAGAGCGGAGACTCAGGAAAAGGACAACATATCGCTCAGTCTGTCTCGCTCTCTCCCTTTCCTCCATCAGCCTCAACCGCATGGACGATTCACTTTTAGCAACACTTCATTGCCTCTGAGATGATCTCTTAATGCCACAACAGTGGAAAAGGGCGATGGATAATACAGTTATTAATGCTCTTTTTGTTATTTGGTACACATTGCTCACCTGAAGGATAAAGTGCCGATGTCCTCCATTAGTGAGGCAGAGATCTCTCTTGTCCAAGTGTGTCCTGAACTCTGACAGATAGTTATTCTGCCTGCTGATGTCCGTGGCCAGAATCAGGGATCCAAGCCGCTCCTCCATGTTCAATCTAAATGACAACAGCATCCAATCAATATTCATTAGCACATACTAATGAAGCAGAGTCATTTTCATAAACATAAAGGTAAAGCCTTTTTTTTTACTGCAATTTTCCAATGGCAATGGGTGATTACACTGAAGTCTGAAGATACATTTAAATTAGCTAAATCGGGGGACTCCACAGTTAGTATTTCATAAACTAAATGTCTTAGTGGATGTAGATGTAGTTAAATATAGACTAGATCTGACTGCCAACAAGGGTTATGCCTAATGAATGGATGGAATTATACTTTGGAAAGAACCCTAGCTCTTCACTAATATAGCTCACTAGATAAAATACATTTAATCAAGTTAAAGAAAACATTATGAAAAACTCCAAGTGCTTAAACCTATTCATATTTTTCTACCAAGTTGTGGCAAATGAACTGCTGCAAGAAGTACCGAACACAACAATAAGTCTATGCTAGCAGTAATCACATGGATCTGATAAAACAAAAATCAACCACATTACATAAAGATCCTAATCCAATGAAAATTATTTCATGGCATGCAACAAAACAATTCAGAGTCACAGAGGATGTCCTGTCATTCTCTGTCTCCAATAACAAAACAAAAACATCTCTCCTACAGGTGCAATATATACAGTGCTTTCAGAAAGTATTCAGACCCATTGACTTTTTACACATTTTGTTACGTTACAGCCTTATTCTAAAATGTATTAAATGAAATAAAAATCCTCAGAAACCTACACACAATACCCCATAATGACAAAGCGAAAACAGATTTTTAGAAATATTTCCAAATGTATTAAAAATAAAAACAGAAATACCTTTTACATAAGTATTGAGACCCTTTGCTATGACACTCAAAATTGAGCTCAGATATATCCTGTTTCCAATGATCATCCTTGAGATGTTTCTACAACTTGATTGGAGTCCACCTGTGGTTAATTCATTTGATTATAAATACTTTGGGAAGGCACACAGCTGTCTAGATAAGGTCCCACAGTTGACAGTGCATGTCAGAGGAAAAACCAAGCCATGAGGTCGAAAGAATTGTCCGTAGACCTCAGATACAGGACTGTGGGTACCCAAGAACGAAGTGGCTTCCATCCTTCTTAAATGGAAGAAGTTCGGAAACACCAAGACCCTTCCTAGAGCTGGCCGCACAGCCAAACTGAGCAATCGGGGGAGAAGGGCCTTGGTCAGGGAGGTGACCAAGAACCTGATGGTCACTCTGACAGAGCTCTAGAGTTCCTCTGTGGAGATGGGAGAATCTTCCAGAAGGACAACCATCTCTGCAGCACTCCACCAATCAGGCCTTTATGGTAGAGTGACCAGATGGAAGCCACTCCTCAGTAAAAAGCACATGACAGCCCGCTTGGAGTTTGCCAAAAGGCACCTAAAGACTCTCAGACCATGATAAACAATATTCTCTGGTCTGATGAAACCAAGATTGAGCTCTTTGGCTTGAATTACCAAGCGTCACGTCTGGAGGAAACCTGGCACCATCCCTATGGTGAAGCATGGTGGTGTCAGCATCATGCTGTGGGGATGTTTTTCAGCGGCAGGGACTGGGAGACTAGTCAGGATCGAGGGAAAGATGAACGGAGCAAAGTACAGAGAGATCATTGATGAAAACCTGCTCCAAAGAGCTCAGGTCCTCAGATTGGAGCAAAGGTCCACCTTCCAACAGGACAACAACCCTAAGCACACAGCCAAGACATTGCAGGAGTGGCTTCGGGACAAGTCTCGGAATGTCCTTGAGTTGCCCAGCCAGAGCCCGGACTTGAACACGACCGAACATCTCTGGAGAGACCTGGAAATAGCTGTGGAGCAACGTTCCCCATTTAACCTGACAAACATTGAGAGGATCTCCAGAGAAGAATGGGACAAATTCCCAAATAAATCAAATGCAATTTTATTGGTCACGTACACATACAGTACCAGTCAAAAGTTTGGACACACCTACTCATTCAATGATTTTTCTTTATTTTTACTGTTTTCTACATTGTAGAATAATAGTGAAGACATCAAAACTATGAAATAACACAAAAAAGTATTCAACAAATCAAAATATATTTTATATTTTAAACTCTTCAAAGTAGCCTCCCTTTGCCTGGATGACAGGTTCAATGTCCATTGCTCGTGTTTCTTGGCACAAGCAAGTCTTTTTATTGGTGTCCTTTAGTAGTGGTTTCTTTGCAGAAATTCGACCATGAAGGCCTGATTCAAGCGGCCTCCTCTGAACAGTTGATGTTGAGATGTGTCTGTTACTTGAATTAATGAGATAGGGTGCATGCCAGGCAGCAGGCTGTTAGCCAGCCTGTCAGCTTAGTGGAGTCTGCCACTGGCACAGTCAGTGTAGTCAGCTCAGCTATCCCCATTGAGACCGTGGCTGTGCCTCTATTTAGGTGGGGCAAAACTAAACATGGTGGTGTTCGCCTTAGCAATCTCACTGGAATAAAGACCCCCTCCATTCCTGTCATTATTGAAAGAGATTGTGATATCTCACATCTCAAATTAGGGCTACTTAATGTTAGATCCTTCACTTCCAAGGCAGTTATAGTCAATGAACTAATCACTGATCATAATCTTGATGTGATTGGCCTGACTGAAACATGGCTTAAGCCTGATGAGTTTACTGTGTTAAATGGGGCCTCTCCTCCTGGTTATACTAGTGACCATATCCCCCTTACATCCCGCAAAGGCGGAGGTGTTGCTAACATTTACGATAGCAAATTTCAATTTACCAAAGAAAAACGACTGCATTTTCGTCTTTTGAACTTCTAGTCATGAAATCTATGCAGCCTACTCAATCACTTTTTATAGCTACTGTTTACAGGCCTCCTGGGTCGTATACAGCGTTCCTCACCGAGTTCCCTGAATTCCTATCGGATCTTGTAGTCATGGCAGATAATATTCACATTTATGTTGACTTTAATATTCACATGGAAAAGTCCACAGACCCATCAACGACTCAGTGGGTTTTGTCCAACATGTCTCCAACCTACTCACTGCCACAGCCATACCTAGTTTTGTCCCGTTGAATAAATATTGTGGATCTTAATGTTTTTCCTCATAATCCTGGACTATCGGACCACCATTTTATTACGTTTGCAATCGCAACAAATAATCTGCTCAGACCCCAACCAATCAAAAGCCGTGCTATAAATTCTCGGACAACCCAAAAGATTCCTAGATGCCCCTTCTAGACTCCCTCCACCTACCCAAGGACGTTTAACCTTGCATAATACCCTAGATGCAGTCTCAACCCTAAAAACATTTGTCATATGAAACTAGCTCCATGGTATACAGAAAATACCCGAGCCCTGAAGCAAGGTTCCAGAAAATTGGAACGGAAATGGAGCGACACCAAACTGGAAGTCTTCCGACTAGCTTGGAAAGACAGTACCGTCCAGTATCGAAGAGCCCTCACTGCTGCTCGATCATCCTATTTTTCCAGCTTAATTGAGAAAAATAAGAACAATCCTAAATGTATTTTTGATACTGTCGCAAAGCTAACTAAAAAGCAGCATTCCCCAAGAGAGGATGGCTTTCACTTCAGCAGTGATAAATTAATTTACTAATTTGAAGAAAAGATCATGATCATTAGAAGGCAAATTACGGACTCCTCTTTAAATCTACATATTACTCCAAAGCTCAGTTGTCCTGAGTCTGCACAACACTGCCAGGACCCAGGATCAAGGGAGACACTCAAGTTTTTTAATACTACATCTCTTGACACATTGATGAAAATACAGTTGAAGTCAAAAGTTTACATATACCTTAGCCAAATACATTTAAAAACTCAGTTTTTCACAATTCCTGATATTTAATCCATGTAAAAAGTCCCTGTTTTAGGATCACCACTTCATTTTAAGAATGTGAAATTTCAAAATAATAGTTTAGAGAATGATATATTTCAGCTTTTATTTCTTTCATCACATTCCCAGTGGGTCAGAAGTTTACATACACTCAATTAGTATTTGGTAGCATTGCCTTTAAATTGTTTAACTTGGGTCAAACGTTTTGGGTAGCCTTCCACAAGCTTCCTACAATAAGTTGGGTGAATTTTGGCCCATTCCTCCTGACAGAGCTGGTGTAAATGAGTCAGGTTTGTAGGCCTCCTTGCTCGCACAAGCTTTTTCAGTTCTGCCCACAAATTTTCTATAGGATTGAGGTCAGGGCTTGTGATGGCCACTCCAATACCTTGACTTTGTTGTCCTTAAGCCATTTTGCCACAACTTTGGAAGTATGCTTGGGGTCATTGTCCATTTGGAAGACCCATTTGCGACCAAGCATTAACTTCCTGACCGATATCTTGAGATGTTGCTTCAATATAATAATTTTGCATCCTCACGATACCATCTATTTTGTGTAGTGCACCAGACCCTCCTGCAGCAAAGCACCCCCACAACATGATGCTGCCACCCCCGTGCTTCACGGTTGGGATGGTGTTCTTCGGCTTGCAAGCCTCCCCCTTTATCCTCCAAACATAATGATGGTCACTATGGCCAAACAGCTCTATTTTTGTTTCATCACACCAGAGGACATTTCTCCAAAAAGTACAATCTTTGTCCCCATGTGCAGTTGCAAACCGTAGTCTGGCTTTTTATGGCAGTTTTGGAGCAGTGGCTTCTTCCTTGCTGAGCGGCCTCTCAGGTTATGTCGATATAGGACTCGTTTTACTGTGGATATAGATACTTTTGTACCTGTTTCCTCCAGCATCTTCACAAGGTCCTTTGCTGTTGTTCTGGGATTGATTTGCACTTTTTCACCAAATACGTTCATCTCTAGGAGATAGAACGCATCTCCTTCCTTAGCGGAATGACGGCTGCATGGTCCCATGGTGTTTATACTTGCGTACTATTGTTTCTACAGATGAACGTGGTACCTTCATGCATTTGGAAATTGCTCCCAAGGATGAACCAGACTTGTGGAGGTCTTGGCTGATTTCTTTAGATTTTTCCATGATGTCAAGCAAAGAGGCACTGACTTTGAAGGTAGGCCTTGAAATACATCCACAGGTACAGCTCCAATTGACTCAAATTATGTCAATTAGCCTTATCAGAAGCTTCTACAGCCATGAAATGTTCTGGATTTTTCCAAGCTGTTTAAAAACACAGTCAACTTAGTGTATGTAAACTTCTGACCCACTGGAATTGTGATACAGTGAATTATAAGTGAAATAATCTGTCTATAAAGAATTGCTGGAAAAATTACTTGTGTCATGCACAAAGTAGATGTCCTAACCGACTTGTCAAAACTATAGTTTGTTAACAAGACATTTGTGGAGTGGTTTTAACCTTTCTGGCGCAGGCGTTCCACTAGCGACCCACCTCGACAACATCCGGTGAAATTGCAGAGCGCGAAATTCAAACTACAGAAATATAAATATTTAACATTCATGACAATACATGTCATCATGATGCATTGATACATTGATGTCATACATCAAAATAAATCTTAACTTCTTGTTAATCCAGCCGCTGTGTCAGATTTCTAAAAGGCTTTACGGCGAAAGCACACCATGCGATTATCTGAGGACAGCGCCCCGCATACAAAAGCATGAAAAACATTTTTCAACCAGGAAGGTGCTCCACGAAAGTCAGAAATAGAGATATAATAAATGCCTTACCTTTGAAGATCTTCTTCTGTTGGCACTCCAAAAGGTCCCAGCTACATCACAAATGGTCCTTTTGTTCGATAAAGTTCTTCTTTATATCCCCAGAAACCCAGTTTAGCTGGCGCGCTTCATTCAATAATCCACCAGTTTCCCTGCTTCAAAATGCATACAAAATGAATCCCAAACGTTACCAATAAACTTCTCCAAACAAGTCAAACAACGTTTATAATCAAACCTCAGGTACCCTAATATGTAAATAAACGGTCAAATTTAAGACGGAGAATCGTTAGTCTTTACCGGAGATAAACAACAAAGAACGCGCTCTCATCCACGCGCATGAAAACACTACAGCCAAAATGGAAGCCACTTAGAAAAACTAAAAATTCTAGCTAATTTTTCCAAAAACAAGCCTGAAACTCTTTCTAAAGACTGTTGACATCTAGTGGGTGCTCTAGGAACTGCAATCTGGGAGGATTTCGCCTCATAATAAACATGCCAGCCATTGGAAACAGTGGTAGGCTGATTATGGTTTTTTTGGATGGTTTGTCCTCGGGATTTCGCCTGCCATATCAGTTCTGTTTTACTCACAGATATTATTTTAACAGTTTTAGAAACGTTAGAATGTTTTCTATCCAAATCTACCAATTATATGCATATCCTAGCTTCTGGGCCTGAGTAACAGGCAGTTTACTTTGGGCACGCTTTTCATCCGGACGTCAAAATACTGCCCCCTAGCCCAAAGAGTATTTATTAATGACTCCAACCTAAGTGTATGTAAACTTCCGACTTCAACTGTATTTACACCCAGTGTGTCGTCGTAATCTCTTTTGGAATCGTCAGTCCTTCTGTTGGAGAGTTCATCCGAGCGTCTCTCTCTCTGCTTCCCTGAAGTCTTCAGTACCATTCAGAAATGTTCTCATAGAATAGATGTTTCGGGGGTTGTCGGTCTTTGCATCCCAGGTTGACATCATTTCTAGCTGCAGTAATTAGTATCTAAGACTTGCTCTTATTCTGTCGGGATCGATAGTCTCAGAGTTGAACCATTTCCACCCGTGTAGCCAATGCTCCACGTGGTATGGTTAGGAATTCAACAACCATTGTAACCTTAGCGGACACTGAGGTTTTTGTGGTCTCTACTCAAACCTTTGCCCCCTCAGCTGACCGAGGTACGCGTGGTCTGAACTCAACCTGTGTCCATCGAGGTACGCGTGGTCTAAAGAGGATTTCTTCAGGAGGGTTTTTTATTCATAACAGTAGAAAAGGGCAGTTCCATGACGCCAGATCATGTCTGTGCTCACAGGGGGCGGGCCAATGACTTAGTTCAAATTGAAAGGGAATACAATTCTCTTTCATTGAAGGTTTAACATCACCTTACATCATTTCACAAATAGTTTTGTCTTTACTCATTCATTTTATACAAGAATTAGATGCAAACCCCAAAATTTAGAAATATACATATTTGGAGATATAGTCATGTGTGTTTCCTGTCCTCTCTGAGGTCACCAAATGAAACACACTCGTCATACCCATCCCTTAAGTGTCCACGGACCATTCCCATCTTCTCACAAGTGGACATTTTGTATCAAATCCTCATTTTGGGGATTTAGTAGTTCGCCATGTGAAATCCTTTGTTCTCTCTATGTGTCTCTTTCTGCATGGCCAGGAGGAGAGAGTCTCCTCCAGTAATTTACGACCTGATATAACAGAACCTGGGTGTATGGGAGAGAGTGGGAAGCTACTAGCTATACCCAAAAAGTGCCACGTCATGACAATTGATTGACTTGAACTGCAAATTCTGAGGCTGGTAACACTAATGAACGTATCCTCTGCAGCAGAGGTAACTCTGGGTCTTCCTTTCCTGTGGCAGTCCTCATGAGAGCCAATTTCATCATAGCGCTTGATGGTTTTGTGACTGCACTTGAAGAAACTTTCAAAGTTCTTGAAATGTTCCGTATTGACTAAACTTCATGTCTTAACTTCTTACGGCTTGGGGGCGCTATTTTCACGTCCAGATGAAAAGTGTGCCCAAAGTAAACTGCCTGCTACTGGGAAAAAATGTTTGAGGTCAATCTGTTTTCCATTGGTTTTCTAAGGCAAGGCCGTTTTAATAGAAATATGCGTGCAGTTCCTATAGCTTCCACTAGATGTCAACAGTCTTTAGAAATTGGTTGATGTTTTTCTTTAGAGAAATGAAGAAGTAGCCCTGTTATTTTCCTGTGTCACTCCAGGTGCACTCTAATGATTTGGTGCGCGCGACCTGGAACATGCTTTCTTTGTTTTCGTCTGGTATTGAACACAGTTTATCCCATCTTACATTGTATTGATTATTTACGTAAAAAAATACCTAAAGATGTATTACGAAAGTTGTTTGAAATGTTTGGACAAAGATTACAGGTATCTTATGAGAGATTTTGTAGTCATGTAGCGTGAGTTGGAACAGGTGTTTTTCTGGATCAAACGCGCCAAATAAATGGACATTTTGGATATATAACGACAGAATTAATCAAACAAAAGGACCATTTGTGATGTTTATGGGACATATTGGAGTGCCAACAGAAGAAGCTCGTCAAAGGTAAGGCATGAATTATATCTTTATTTCTGAGTTTTGTGTCGCGCCTGGCGGGTTGAATTATGATTGTCTGTCTTTGTTTGATGGGGTGCTGTCCTCAGATAATAGCACGGTTTGCTTTCGCCGTAAAGCCTTTTTGAAATCTGACACTGCCGCTGGATTAACAACAAGTGTAGCTTTAATTTGGTGTATTGCATGTGTGATTTCATGAAAGTTTAATATCTGACAATTCACCGGATGTTGTCAAATCGATTTGTCTTTTACCAAATAATGTGATCTTCTGTATACCACCCCTACCATGTCACAACACAACTGATTTGCTCAAACGCATTAAGGAAAGAAATTCCACAAATGATCTTTTAACAAGGCACACCTGTTAATTGAAATGCATTCCAGGTGACTACCTCATGAAGCTGGTTGAGAGAATGCCAAGAGTGTGCAAAGCAGTCATCAAGGCAAAAGGTGGTTACTTTGAAGAATCTCAAATATAAAATATATTTTGATTTGTTTAACACTTTTTTGGTTACTACATGATTCCATATGTGTTATTTCATAGTTTTGATGTCTTCACTATTATTGTACAATGTAGAAAATATTTAAAAAATATATTAAAAAAAAAACTTGAATGAGTAGGTGTGTCCAAACTTTTGTTTGGTACTGTATTTAGCAGATGTAATTGCGAGTGTAGAGAAATTCTTGGGTTCCTAGCTCCAACAGTGCAGTAGTATCTAACAATTCACAACAATACACACAAATCTAAAAGTAAATTAATGGAATTGAAGAAATATATAAATATTAGGATGAGCCGTGTCGGAGTGGCATTGGACTAAAATATGGTAGAATATAATACAATATATACATATGAGTTGAGTAAAGCAGTATGTAAACATTATTAAAGTGACTAGTGTTCCATTATTAAAATGGCCAGTGATTCCATGTCTATGTATATAGGGCAGCAGCTTCAAAGGTGCAGGGTTGAGTAACCGGGTGGTAGCCGGCTTGTGATGGCTATTTAACAGTCTGATGGCCTTGAGATAGAAGCTGTTTTTCAGTCTCTCAGTCCAAGCTTTGACGCACCTGTACTGACCTCGCCTACTGGATGATAAGAGGGTGGACAGGCTGTGGCTCGAGCGGTTGATGTCCTTGATGATCTTTTTGGCCTTCCTGTGACTTCGGGTGCTGTAGGTGTCCTGGAAGGCAGGCAGTGTGCCCCCGGTGAGGCGTTGGGCTGACCGCACCACCCTCTGGAGAGCCCTGCAGGTTTCTGGCGATGCAGTTGCCATTCCAGGCGATAATACAGACCGACAGGATGCTCTCAATTGTGCATCTGTAAAAGTTTGTGAGGGTTTTAGGTGACAAGCCAAATTTCTTCAGCCTCTTGAGGTTGAAGAGGGGCTGTTGCGCCTTCTTCAACAAACTGTCTGTATGGGTGGACCATTTCAGATTGTTAGCGATGTGTACGCTGAGGAACTTCTCCCCTTCGGTGCCGTCGATGTGGATAGGGGCGTGTTCCCTCTGCTGTTTCCTGAAGTCCACCATCAGCTCCTTTGTTTTGTTGATGTTGAGAGAGAGGTTATTTTCCTGGTACCACTCTGTCAGAGCCTTCACCTCCTCCCTGTAGGCCAGGGGTGTCAAAGTCAAATGGACGGAGGGCCAAATAAAAAATTTAGCTACAAGCCGAGGGCCGGACTGTTCGAATGTTCATTGAAAAATTTTTAAATGACGCATATAGTCTAGTGAACCTAATTGAACCTACTGAAAACCTAACAAATATATTCCAATATGATCAGATAAATAAAGCAATATTTTCTTATGGCTCTGTCAGTAATCTTTAATTTTCAACAGACACAAAAGACAAATTTCCTTTATATAAAAATCCCCATAACATGAACATTAAATGAAAGAAACCGGTATTCAAGGCACCATCAGTAGCCTATATTTTCTATTTTAGCAAAAGTGGGCTAAATTTACTTCAAAGAAAAAAACAATAATAGCAATTTTCTATCATCCACTCAACTGAAATATTTTTAAAATATAATTGGATTGAAATACAATAAAATAAAGTGCAAAAATCTATTAATCAAAAACAACACTTTGTTTAAGGAGAAGTAACATGCAGTGAAAACAAATATTAAACTTTAACTTTTAAACTTGAACTGAGTAAAAACTCTAAATATGTGATTGCACAGTAATGTTCACTTGTTTGAGGTTGAGGGTGATACTTGGTGCTGTCCCATCTTTTCCACAAGTTCATCAATGTTCGGGGTAAGGCTCTGAGCTGAGGAAATCCTCAGAATTGAGTGGAGGTGTTCAGCAGTAAGTCGACTTCTGTGTGATGTTTTGTTCAGGTTCATCAAAGAAAACAGTTGTTCACACAGGTATGTGCTGCCAAACATAGACAACGTTTGAGCAGCCTGGATGCGCAGCTGGGGCATTGTGTCGGGGAGGAAACGGGCGAACTCCGCAGCACCCACTGCCGGCATATTTTGCCCTCAGTGCATCATTGCATTGGAGGTCAATCAACTCCATTTGGAGGTTTGGTGGTGAGCTTTCCACGTCAACAGCAAATGGGTTACCGAGCAGTTCCAACCTGCTTTTTTGTGCTTCAAAGTCAGCAAATCGGCGTCGAAAGTCAGCGGCAAGCATACCTATTTTATCAGCCAACTGTGCGCTCGGGAACGCACTGGTAGAGAGCTTCTCTTTCATGGTCTGGCAGCTGGGAAAGCCATGGTTTCTGTTTCGGGTAGGTTTTCATAGTCACATTGGGAACAACATCCCCATACACTTCCTGATGAACTCAGTCACCTTGTCCATGTATACGTCAATGTTATTATCAGAGACTACCCAGAACATATCTTGCGTGAACAAAATGCATTCCGATTGGTCAGACCAGTGTTAAATAGACCTTAGCACGAGTATTTCCTGTTTGAGTTTCTGCCTATAGGAAGGGAGGAGCAAAATGGAGTCGTGATCTGATTTTCCGAAAGGAGGGCGGGGGAGGGCCTTGTAGGCATCTCGAAAGGGGGAGTAGCAGTGGTCGAGTATTTTTTCAGAGCAGGTACTACAGTCAATGTGTTGATAGAACTTCGGTAGCGCTTTCCTCAAATTTGCTTTGTTAAAATCCCCAGCTACAATAAATGCGGCCTCAGGATATGTGGTTTCCAGTTTGCATAAAGTCCAGTGTAGTTCCTTGAGGGCCATCGTGGTATCGGCTTGAGGGAAAATATACACGGCTGTGACTATAACCAAAGAGAATTCTCTTGGGAGGTAATACGGTCGGCATTTGATTGTGAGGTACTCTAGGTCAGGTGAACAAAAGGACTTGAGTTTCTGTATGTTATCACAATCACACCATGAGTAGTTAATCATGATACATACACCATCGCCTTTCTTCTTCCCGGAGAGTTCTTTATTCCTGTCTGCGTGATGTACTGAGAACCCAGCTGGCTATATGGACGGGGACAGTATGTACTGAGAGAGCCATGATTCCATTAAACAGAGTATGCTACAGTCCCTGATGTCTCCCTGGAAGGAGATCCTTGCCCTGAGCTCGTCTACTTTATTGTTCAGAGACTGAACATTAGCGAGTAATATACTCAGAAGCGGTGGATGGTGTGCACGCCTCCTGAGTCTGACTAGAAGTCCACTCCAAATACCTCTCTTCGCTGGCGGTGTCTTGGAGCAGTGTCTGGGATAAGTTCAATTGCCCTGGGGGCTACGAACAAAGGATCAAATTCGGAAAAGTTGTATTCCTGGTCATAATGCTGGTGAGTTACTACCGTTCTGATATCCAACAGTTCTTTTTGGGTTCCCGAGTGGCGCAGCGGTCTAAGACACTGCATCTCAGTGCAAGAGGCGTTACTACAGACACCCTGGTTCGATTCCAGGCTGTATCACAACCGTCCGTGATTGGGAGTCCCATAGGGCGGCGCACAATTGGCCCAGCGTCATCTGTATTTGGCCCGTGTAGGCTGTCATTATAAATAAGAATTGATAAGAATTTGTTCTTAACTGACTTGCCTAGTTAAATAAAGGTTAAATGTTTTTTTTTTTAAATACATTTACATTTCCGGCTTTATGTAATAGCACAAAAAAATGTTCTGTGCTAATATTGTAAGAAAAAAATACTGCAAAATTGCTTAGGAGCGAGAAGCAGTGTTGCCATGTCTGTCGGCGCCATCTTCCTTGTCCAAGCATGTAGCGTTATACCCAAGAAGACTTGAGGCTTTAATCGCTGCCAAAGGTGCTTCAACAAAGTACTGAGTAAAGGCTCTGAATACTTATGTAAATGCGATATCAGTTTTTTTTATTTTATAAAATTAGCAAACATTTCTAAAAACCTGTTCTTGCTTTGTTATTATGGGGTATTGTGTGTAGATTGATGAGGGAAAAATATGATTTAGTCAATTGTAGAATAAGGCTGTAACCTAACAAAATGTGGAAAAAGTCAAAGGGTCTGAATACTTTCCGAAGGCACTGTATGGAATTGCCCTGAGGGCACAAATAAAGTTGTTATAGAAGATGCCCTGTCTCTGAACTGACCTGTCTTCAGTGGGAAGGTGGGACAAGAGTGCTGACTCTCGGAGCAGGCCCACAGCAGACTTCCAGTGGTGATTCTCCAAAACTGAGATATTCTACAATGGAAAACACAACCCAAAAAATACTCAGAGTATTAAAGAGGTAATTATATTGTACATGGGCTAGATGATGTCTGATGCCAACCATTAACATGTATTTTAAAGTCATTCAACATTTTATGGACAACTATACAGTGAGGGAAAAAAGTATTTGATCCCCTGCTGATTTTGTACGTTTGCCCACTGACAAAGAAATGATCAGTCTATAATTTTAATGGTAGGTTTATTTGAACAGTGAGAGACAGAATATCAACAAAAAAATCCAGAAAAACGCATGTCAAAAATGTTATGAATTGATTTGCATTTTAATGAGGGAAATAAGTATTTGACCCCTCTGCAAAACATGACTTAGTACTTGGTGGCAAAACCCTTGTTGGCAATCACAGAGGTCAGACGTTTCTTGTAGTTGGCCACCAGGTTTGCACACATCTCAGGAGGGATTTTGTCCCACTCCTCTTTGCAGATCTTCTTCAAGTCATTAAGGTTTCGAGGCTGACGTTTGGCAACTCGAACCTTCAGCTCCCTCCACAGATTTTCTATGGGATTAAGGTCTGGAGACTGGCTAGGCCACTTCGGGACCTTAATGTGCTTCTTCTTGAGCCACTCCTTTGTTGCCTTGGCCGTGTGTTTTGGGTCATTGTCATGCTGGAATACCCATCCACGACCCATTTTCAATACCCTGGCTGAGGGAAGGAGGTTTTCACCCAAGATTTGACGGTACATGGCCCCGTCCATCGTCCCTTTGATGCGGTGAAGTTGTCCTGTCCCTTTAGCAGAAAAACACCCCCAAAGCATAATGTTTCCACCTCCATGTTTGACGGTGGGGATGGTTTCTTGGGGTCATAGGCAGCATTCCTCCTCCTCCAAACACGGCAAGTTGGGTTGATGCCAAAGAACTCCATTTTGGTCTCATCTGACCACAACACGTTCACCCAGTTGTCCTCTGAATCATTCAGATGTTCATTGGCAAACTTCAGACGGGCATGTATATGTGCTTTCTTGAGCAGGGGGACCTTGCGGGCGCTGCAGGATTTCAGTCCTTCACGGCATAGTGTGTTACCAATTGTTTTCTTGATGACTATGGTCCCAGCTGCCTTGAGATCATTGACAAGATCCTCCTGTGTAGTTCTGGGCTGATTCCTCACCGTTCTCATGATCATTGCAACTCCACGAGGTGAGATCTTGCATGGAGCCCCAGGCTGAGGGAGATTGACAGTTCTTTTGTGTTTCTTCCATTTGCGAATAATCACAGAAACTGTTGTCACCTTCTCACCAAGCTGCTTGGCGATGGTCTTGTAGCCCATTCCAGCCTTGTGTAGGTCTACAATCTTGTCCCTGACATCCTTGGAGAGCTCTTTGGTCTTGGCCATGGTGGAGAGTTTGGAATCTGATTGATTGATTGCTTCTGTGGACAGGTATCTTTTATACAGGTAAGAAACTGAGATTAGGAGCACTCCCTTTAAGAGTGTGCTCCTAATCTCTGTTCGTTACCTGTATGAAAGACACCTGGGAGCCAGAAATCTTTCTGATTGAGAAGGGGTCAAATACTTATTTCCCTCATTAAAATGCAAATCAATTTATAACATTTTTGACATGCATTTTTCTGGATATTTTTGTTGTTATTCTGTCTCTCACTGTTCAAATAAACCTACCATTAAAATTATAGACTGATCATTTCTTTGTCAGTGGGCAAACGTACAAAATCAGCAGGGGATCAAATACTTTTTTCCCTCACTGTATCAGCATTTTATCCATCAAAGAGACTAAAATAATGATGAGTAGAGAGTAGGGCTAACCACATTTAGTTGACTGGTCGATTGTTTAGTCGATAGGCTGATGGTCGACCGAGATTTCTTTAGTCGAGCAGTCACAATTAATACATTTTTTTCATGGTGCACAAGACACCTGTCTGATTCGCACCCGTGTCAGTGGTCTAATAAATTGCGGAGGCCACGGGGATGGCACAGTCCATCACTCTAAGACATGTGATACTGCAATTGTATATGTTTATGTAAAAATAATGGTGCAATCTAAATCTAATATTATTTTATAAAAATGCACTTTCTTCCGCGTTGGATATGGTAGCTGTCCGCCGTTGTGAAACAGAATCTTTAGTGCGCTGTAGAATTGGCACCTTTCCCTATGTTGCTATGTGCATAACAGCAAAATGAACTAGCATATTGGGATTGAGAACAATGCAGCAGGGGTAGCAGCAGCAGAGGCGAGGAAACAGCCCTTGCCTTAAGCCCTATTCGGACAGGATTAGTTTTACTGGGGTTGGTCAGGTAATGTAATTATGTGCACAAGCACAAAACATCTGTTATTTTAGTCCCGCCGAATCTGCCATGACAGTAATTTGTACATGGTAGGAGAGTAACAATTCCAACCAGAATAACCTACTGTTTTTTGGCGAACTCCAAGGTCCACTAATAATACTAGTCCCGTGTGAATCAACATCCCTGTGTGTTGCTCACGGTTTGAGCAAGAAAACAATAACTGATTTCATAAATTGAACATAGTGCTGTGTATAGCCTATATAGGAAGGGCCTACATGTATCAACGTTCACAGTGAATGCTTTTGTTTATATGTTTTGCGCGTATGAATTGAATATTGCCAAATGTATCAGTAAAAAATATTGCGCCTATTTAATGTAACCCTTGCTGTTAATTGATCGCAAAGCAGCATACAACTGATCTAAACTTTTGGAAATGATAAGTTCACTTTCTCATCCATAGCCTTAGAACGCATCTCAAGTGCTGTAGGCTGGGGGGCATTTTGGACGTTTACTGCGGATCGCTAAAATATCCTAATGATTATGAACAACTTCCTCAATTCAAATATTATCGCGACACTACTGTATACCAAAGATGGTTTGGTATGGTTTGAAACTTGGGAACCAAGCTCAAGTTATCAGTGTAGCCCAATTATTGCCTAACACAGCGTGACCATCGGGCTCTTTCTTGAGTCATTTGGGTGTCTTAATTATTTAATTAAACAGTGTGCTTAAAGCGTCAGACAAGCTCAGCGCATATGTAGTTGGTTTTATTCAAACACAGGGTGTGTCTGTCTATATATGGAAAAATAAGTTTAAATATATAGACCAATCGATTGGTCGAAAGAACAGGACAACTCTCGGTCGACAGCGCTTGTAGAGAAAGTGGAGTAGTACGTTATTGATCCCAGTTTGGAAAATTGGTTTTATCACCACAAGCATCAACATTGAGCCCAGAGGCTATTTTCAGTATAGGGCCTTACCTTGTACAGTGCTGCTAGATAATGGTTTGTTTTTATGAGGAAAGGCTGGTTGACACCTGGATGGTCCAGATCATGGGTGGCAGCAGCCAGCAGACCCAGCAGGAGATCACAGGAAGTCATCGTCTCAGCGAGCTGCAAAACACAGAACCCTCCTCATCAGACTCCTCATGAAGAGGTACAGTTGGAACAAACACACAGAACCCTCCTCATCAGACTCCTCATGAAGAGGTACAGTTGGAACAAACTTCTCCAGGTGTACTTGTAGGTTATTCTTTTTTTGGTCCACACATTTTGAAGGCTACAGCACTTACAAAAACCTATACATCCTTCTACAAAATAAAACACTACAAAGAATAAACACATTTTCAAAGAAATGTGAAAAGCTTAAGAGTATTGATCTGTTTTGAGGACATTCAGTTGTAGTTGAGTTATTTGTTAGTGGTTAACAGTGTAATTTCCTCTCACCTTGGGCTCCTGCAGGTAACAATACATGGCCTGAGTCACGTCCGCAGCGTGGACTGCATTGTGGTAGGGGTTCTGGCTGCGGTAGTCCTCTTGAATCATGACTAACAACAACAACAACAACATTACGTATTCATTTCATTTGGGGAGAGTTTCAACTATGCATCACCACTTCATTCAAGTAGACAATATTGGGTTTAAATAAACCCATGTCCCAGTGCAATACGGTGTATTTAATTTAATTTCAATACCTAAAAATCTTCTAAGTTTAACCATGTCCAACTGAAAGAGCTCAATTAACCCATAACTGTTGAATAAGTGAAAGGTCAGGTTGACGAGGCTGTTCCCTGTAAGTAAGCAGAACAGAAACAATGAATCAACAAATGCATAATAACACTGCAGTTTGTAATAACAGACAAGGGAAGGGACACATGATGTAATAGTCCTACTCCTTAATCTAAAACTGAACTCTAACCACATCTACTTAGTCTGACTAGCAAAACGCCATCCACAACAAAATCACTAGCAAAACGCCATCCACAATAAAATCACTAGCAAAACGCCATCCACAACAAAATCACTAGCAAAACGCCATCCACAATAAAATCACATGTCATTCTCCATCCACATTTATAGAAAACTATTATGTGATTGAACATTTTCCAAATGAAAATAGAGAGCAATACATGTCAGGGTGAGAAAATAAAGCAGGCATGCATTGCATTTGCAATTCTTAAACAGTAGAGGGCAACAATCACCTAGGAATACACCTTACCATTTGTAAGTCTATCAAAAAGGAACATGTCAAAGTTCCAGTTTCCAACCTTCTCCAGCATTAACTGAAATACATGAAGAATTATATTGGGTTACAATTATCACCTGACCAATTTTTACTCAGTGATACTACAATACTTACATATTTAGGAAGTATTGTTGCTGGATAGATTGCCACTAACCTTGGCTTGACCTGTGTAGTCATCGTCAAGGATGTAGCCTAGTGGGTTGGAGGCTGGGATGCCGCGGATGAACCGTGACGAGTGGAGGTACCTCTGAAAGCTCAGCAGCCTGCGGACATTCCTGGCAGACACAGGTCCCGCAGACTGGGGTCGGGCTGTGGAAACAAAAGCACAGGATGATTAGCTATGGTTGAAATGTACTCACTTTGCTCTAAAGCTAAGCCAAGTTTATATAGCTAACAACTTAATTAATTTCCAGGTAAGAGTAACATGATGCTTTGTTGCATTATTTTTCAAGTAGCTTTCAAGAGATGTCCATCTCCACAAACGCCAGAAGTTCGCTTAATCACCTTTTTTTCCCATAGCTAAGTAATGTTTCAAGTTGCAGTTGGCTAGCTAACTACTTCACGTGCGTTGGTGTTATGATTTAAATTAAATAAAAAAAACACCATCAGTTGGCTTTTGGAGCTCTAGAACACTGAAAGCTTTTCAAACAGTTCTATTACAGAATTCCATTCTCCATATGTGCACACAACTCTAATCTACACTCTGTACTAAAAGCAGAGCACAGCATATCATTCAGGCCAAAGTAAAAAACACGTCAAAAAGTCAATAACATTAGGGTTAATACTGTACTGTACTGTAATAACCTCAATATAGAACAAGATGCATTTCACGAAAGTTTGAATAATAACCTGTTAACTGTGAAACTTTTTGAAAAGACGAGGGTAGTGTCAAGAGTCCCAAGTCAATTCAAACAGTGACTAGCATTGACAGAGGACAAACACAAGAGGGGATTTGAGCCACCATGCCGTGGCCACCCCCACCACTGTGACTAGTGCAAAGAGGCGTGAGTGTGCAGACATGCTGCTGACACAGCAGCCCATTTTCCAGCCAGCTGGCAGCCCACCAATCTGAGTACTGCATTGTCAACGCACACTCACCAACCATTGCAGACTAGCAAGCCTCAAATGGCCTTTTGCAGCAAACCTGCATTCTAGAAAACTCTTGGAAAGATCAAGGCATTAACAAACAAAGCCAGGATTAATGTCTAATGTCTAATAGGTGATGGTCCCAAAACATTCTAAAATGCAATATTGATTGCTGGAAAGTTTTACACAGTCAGCAAACACAACACATACGATCACGTCAATAGGACAGCCAGCTGGATGGCTTCCATTGATCAATTTGTTGGAGAGACTTTGTACAATGGTCTTTTCATAGACCTTTTCAGAAGATCCAATTTGACAAGTGAATAATATCAAATGCTTTAATTTCATTAATTCAAGCACATGACCGTTTAAATGTCTTATCAGTTGAAATGATATAATCCTATCCACTACAGTATGTGGATGTGTATCTTGCCTACATTTAGATGAGGGATTGTTGAGTGTCCACTTCACATCTGCCATTTAGTTCATAAGTCAAGTTATCATACAGAGTTACATCAATCATAAGAGCTACAAGCAACAAATCATGGGTTGTAAAATGGTTCAGCTTCTTTATTGATAGAAGGGGTTTTAAGGGGTGGTCACACAATGAATGGGAGTTTTTGGTTCATACTTACAGTGCAAAGTTCGGAAATCGACATACAAGTAAGGATGGGACCCTCTTAGTTCCGGTTCAAACCCCACTTGGCTTCTGACTCTCACATCTCCTAGAAGGAATGGGAAAACACGGTCCTCAAGGTACTGGCAATAAAGAGGTGTTTCATTTAATAAAGCATTGGGCCTGCAGAGACTGAGGCTGCGCCTCAAATAGCTCCTTATTCCGTATGTAGTGCACTACTTTTGACCATGACCCATAGGGCTCTGGTCAAAAGTAGTGCACAACATAGGGTATAGGGTGCCCTTTGGGAGGCAAAGGCTGAGGCAACACAGACACAGCTGAAGAGGAAGCATGGCTGTGACACATTAGTATTCACACTGGTGTCAGTGAGCTGGAGAAGAGGCAGGCTTCTCTATTCAGACTAGATCAAAACAGACTCTGCAGTTATATTAGATAGAGTTAGGTAGTTATCTAGTTGGGAGACATCTTACATTCCTCGCCTGTGATATAAAACATCTTAAGAACTGTTAGCCATACTGACTAAGAAAGAGTACGTGTTAAAGATCCTGTATTCATAAGAGACAGGATCGTAAAACAGAAACACATACCCTTTCTTAGTTCGTATGTCTAAAGTACTATTAGACCTTATATTTACATTTTTAGAAGACGCTCTTATCCAGAGCAACTTTCGGGAGCAATTAGGGTTAAGTGCCTTGCTCAAGGGCACATCGACAGAGCCTTGTCGGCTCGGGGATTCTAACCAGCAACCTTTCAGTTACTGGCCCAACGCTCTAACCACTAGGCTACCAGCCACCTTGCTGGGTAAGATTACCCATAGATGTACTAACAAGATTAGACATGGAACAGCAGTAGAGCTATTGCTTATCTACTAATTAACAAACATGCATCAAAACATTACTTAAATCATCAATATTCATATGGGTGGTGAAAATGGCCATACGATATGTTTCAATATATATGGATTGAGAAAAATCAAGTGAATATCATACCATACGTACCGAGCATCCGAATGTAGAGAGCTGTTTGATTCTCACTGTCATAAGAGATCGCCCCTCGTCTCTGCAAGGACACAAGGAAGGGATCATTAAGGCCTCAGACACACCAATAGAGTGTGCTGGCCGAGTGCGCACCGATTTTACATGTAGAATCGTGTGAAGAATTTCGCATTCAGACGTCTACAGTGGGTGGTCTTACAAAAGCATTTACGACGCACATTTCACAGAGTTGGTAACATAATACGCAGTAAAAACAGAAACATTGAACGAACCGCCTCTCCTCCCCTAGTGACTGCTCTGCGGCACTTCTACTGTAACAGTCAGGGGAGGTGAGGGGTGCCCTTCTGCTGTGTCACATGCAGCTGTAGCCATGTGACAGTGGAGGACATTAAAGCCCTCTGCAGGACCCAGTCATTCTTTACACTTCAGGGGTCATGCAGAGCTCCCTGCAGCGAGAGAGAGGACCCTGGAGCACACAGTTTCTTCCAAAAACCAGCAAGTTTGGTAAATGAACAGAAATGCACTGTTATTCCTTGTTACTATTTCTTCCAACTCAACAAAACATTCAGATATTTTATTTCAACTCTTTGTTGTCCCAATACAGTAATCCATCTCGTCAAACTCTCAAGACAAACTCTCAATTAAATGTGCATCTTCTTGGTAAAGTAGATCATGGGATTTAAAGGGATCTGAGATAGATTCCCAGTGCTGTTGTCCAAACCCTTGACCAAGCTCAGTTTCAGCTAATGAAGCTAAAACACAGCTGGCCTGTGGGAAATTGCTCACCCAGAGAATGCTGTCTAATTAGCAGCAACAGGATGGGTTTCAGTATTGGCCGCTGGGAAATCACAAACCACATGGAGCAAAGCGAACCACTCAAATGTCACCACTCACTCACTTTCCCACCACCCAAAGATGCCTCAATGATTTTGGACAGAGCTTTTATCATTAAAGACTCAAATGATGGAACCTGAACAGGTCCCCACTGGTGTCCTAAACAATAAACAACAAAAACTACAACATTTGACAAAACTTCTAACAGTATTTATTTATGCTCCTCCCCCTCCCTTCCTCTCTTTTTCTGCTCTTCCCCTCGCCCTCTGATGCAAATGCTCTCTCAGCTCACCGGGGTGTCCCCAGATGGCATAAAATTCGAACTATGACGTCAATCTGCTCAACATATTTGCATAATTGATATTCCTCCATCAGCCAAGCCCTAGCCGCATAAGCGCTAGGGCTGTACTTATAGTCTTGCATGTGACTTTGCACTGAGTTTAGATTACAAGACCTGAAATGTGTGGTACTTGTAGACAATGTTCCCTAATTTTTTTCAGCACTGAGAACAATTCAAGTCTGCTGAATGCAAACGTGAAGGTTGTAAAAATTCTGTGCAACTTCTGGCGTGCGTTTTTTGTGAACACAGACTGTACCCGCTTTAAGTTACAGTTATAACCGTGGCCAAGTAGACTACTGTGGCTATTGAATCATAATGTAGGCCTATCAGAGTGCCCTAACATAAACAATGGAGAAAATGCATCCCATAACATTTTAACATGGAAATAGCTGTTCAATCATTCAGCCTACGGTAGCAGCCAATGTGTGGTGTTCAATGTAGGCCTCGATTCCGTGAGACTTTTGGAAAAAATATGCAGGGCTTGACAACCTGTTCATCCACTTGTCTTTTAGACAAGGAAGTGACTGAAGATTTGTTGTTTGATGAAAGAAACCACTTTACAAAAGAAAGTTATTATTATTATTCCCATACCATTATTACAGTGAATCAGACAAACTATGCTACCCTCTGCCTATTGGCTACTTAGCTTATTCAAGCCTGTCTCAAAATACAACACTGCCCCTTTAAGACAGAAAAGCATTTCTTTACCTGACTCGCTTTTTAAAGATGGCTAGAAATGCACACGTTAAGTGCTCTGTTCAGAAGCAACCACTCCCCCATTTATGACTAAAAATGATCTATAACTGGGCTACTAACTCACTTACTAGCAAAGAATATAAACAAATGTGCACACGTGGCTACATGCAGATCTCAAAACAAGCGCATCTACTTGCGACCACTCATGCTTTAAACACAGTCCAGTTCAAAGGAATGGCACAGATCCATATACTGTATGGCAATGGTCTATTTGCATATAGAGATACTGCAGCTCTGATTGGTTATGCCGCCCTGGTCTGTAGAATCATGCCTGTCAATGCAATAGAATCCCTCTCCGGTGCGTTCAGCCTACAAGAAAATCCCTTGCATACTAAGTCTTGCATAGTTAATTTTGTTTCTGTATGTTTTATTGAAAGTGGCTAATATTGGCAATTCCCACAGTAGAAGGAAACGTTGTTAGTGTTAACTAAAGGGGAAATTTAGAAGGTTGAGTGAAGTTCAATCTTGTGCAGAGCGGCTGATATTTCTTCTGTGCAGCAGTCCCGGGGGAGCCGGTGTGCAGCTAAGAGGGAACATTGCGTGTAGAGTACATTGTTTAAAAAATATGTAGAAAAATGAACAAAATCCAAAAGGGTACTTTAAAGATATTTACATATATTTTTTAGTATCCATAAATTAATGTACAGAAATTGTATTCTTTATCTAAACAGTACTTACAGTTCAGAGCACACAGTAAGTTTCAAATGACACCAAAGACTGGTTTTGTAGCATCTACAGACTCATCATTGTAGTGTCTTAAAGAAGGCCTGGATAAGGCCAAAATCGCATTTCCCAACTTTCATTTGTTATTTCTCAATAGTTATTACTCGTGGGAATTGGCCTATATGGATAGGGCTAAATTGAAAGTATGAAAAGTATATGCATAACCATGGTAGTAATTAAAAGGCAACAGTTTGGAGATAATGGGGAAATTATTAGATCAAAAGGTGAGAACACAACAGTTCAACTGACACAAGACTGAATCCAAACATTAAACTGTTGATTTTATGTGCATTTTACATTTACTGTACTTTGTTGATAACGAAATCTGAGAATACTCTGGATACATTCAGTAACACGATAAGACTACTCATGGAAAATGTGGGGTAGGTGCAAGATAAGACAAAAAAATGACAAGGGTTGGAGTGTGCTAAGTTCCTAAGCAATTTAAATACATTTTTATGACACAAAGAAAAGTCTTCAACTATATTTTACCAAATAGGGCTATCTTCTGTATACCACCCCCTACCTTGTCACAACACAACTGATTGTCTCAAACACATTAAGGAAAGAAAATCCACAAATTAACTTTCAACAAGGCACACCTGTTAATTGAAAAGTACCTCATGAAGCTGGTTGAGAGAATGCCAAGAGTGTGCAAAGCTGTCATCAAATATTAAATATATTTTGATTTGTTGAACACTTTTTGAATTACTACATGAGTGTTATTTCATAGTTTTGATGTCTTCACTATTATTCTTCATTGTAGAAAATAGTGAAACAAAAGAAAAACCCTTGAATGAGTAGGTGTGTCCAAACTTTTGACTGGTACTGTATGTATGTATGTATGTATGTATGTATGTATGTATGTATGTATGTATGTATGTATGTATGTATGTATGTATGTATGTATGTATGTATGTACGTACGTGTACACACACACACACACACACACAGACACACACACACACAGAGTGTATTTGGAAAGAATTCAGACCCCTTGACCTTTTCCACATTTTGTTACGTTACAGCCTTACTCTAAAATTGATTAAATTGTTTTTTTTCCTTCATCAATCTACACACAATACCCCAGGATGACAAAGCAAAAACTGTTTCTTGAATTTTGTGCAAAACATAAAAACTGAAATACCGTATTTACAATAAGTATTCAGAGCCTTTACTCAGTACTTTGTTGAAGCACCTTTGGCAGCGATTACAGCCTCCAGTCGTCTTGGCTATGACACTACAAGCTTGGCACACCTGTATTTGGGGAGTTTCTCTCATTCTTCTCTGCAGATCCTCTCAAGCTCCGCGAGGTTAGATGGAGAGTGTCAATGCACAGCTATTTTCAGGTCTCTCCAGAGATGTTCGATCGGGCTCTGGCTGGGCCACTCAAGGACATTGAGACTTTCCCGAAGCCACTCCTGCATTGTCTTGGCTGTGTGCTTAGAGTTGTTGTCCTGTTGGAGGATGAACCTTCGCCCCAGACTGAGGTCCTGAGCGCTCTGGAGCAGGTTTTCATCAAGGATTTATCTGTACTTTGCTCCGTTCATCTTTCCCTTAATCCTGACTAGTCTCCCAGTCCCTGCCACTGAAAAACATCCCCAATGTATGATTTTGCCACCACCATGGGATGGTGCCAGGTTTCCTCCAGACATGACGCTTGACATTCAGGCCAAAGACTTCAATCTTGTTTTCATCAGACCTGAGAATATTGTTTCTCATGGTCAGAGTCCTTTAGGTGCCTTTTGACTATGAAGGCCTGATTGGTGAAGTGCTGCAGAGATGGTTGTCCTTATGGAAGGTTCTCCCATCTCCACAGAAGAACTCTAGAGCTTTGTCAGAGTGACCATCGCATTCTTTGTCACCTCCCTGACCAAGGCCCTTCTTCCCCGATTGCTCAGTTTGGCCGGGCAGCCAGCTCTAGGAAGAGTCTTGGTGGATCCAAACTTATTCCATTTAAGAATAATGGAGGCCACTGTGTTCTTGGGGACCTTCAATGCTGCAACACGTTTTTGGTACCCTTCCCCAGATCTGTGCCTCGACACAATCCTGTCTCGGAGCTCTATGGACAATTCCTTCGACCTCATGGCTTGGTTGTTGCTCTGACAGGCACTGTCAACTGCGGGACCTTATATAGACTGGTGTGTTCCTTTCCAAATCATGTCCAATCAATTGAATTTACCACAGGTGGACCAATCAAGTTGTAGAAACATCTCAAGTATGATCAATGGAAACAGGATGCACCTGAGCTCAATTTCAAGTGTCATAGAAAAGGGTCTGAATACTTATGTAAATAAGGTATTTCAGTTTTACTTTTAATACATTTTCTAACATTTCAAAAACTTGTTTTTGCTTTGTCATTATGAGTTACTGTGTGTAGATTGATGAGGAAAAACATGTATTTAATACATTTTATAATAAGGCTGTAACGTAACAAAATGCTGAGAAAGTCGAAGGGTCTGAATACTTTCCGAAGGCACTGTGTGTGTGTGTGTGTGTGTGTGTGTGTGTGTGTGTGTGTGTGTGTGTGTGTGTGTGTGTGTGTGTGTGTGTGTGTGTGTGTGTGTGTGTGTGTGTGTGTGTGTGTGTGTGTGTGTACATATATATTAGAGGTCGACCGATTGATCGGCATGGCTGATTAACTAGGGCCGATTTCAAGTTTTCATAACAATCGGTAATCTGCCTTTTTGGATGCCGATTATGGCCGATTACATTGCAATCCACGAGGAAACTGCGTAGCAGGCTGACCACCTGTTACGTGAGTGCAGCGTCAAAAGGACTTTGTGGCTGCAAGGAGCCAAGGTAAGTTGCTAGCTAGCATTAAATTTATCTTATAAAAAACAATCTTCACATAATCCCTAGTTATCACTAGTTAACAGCACATGGTTGATGATATTACTAGGTTAACTAGCTTGTCCTGCGTTGCATACAATCAATGCGGTGCCTGTTAATTTATCATCGAATCACAGCCTACTTCAACTTCATCAAACGGGGGGTGATTTAACAAAAGCGCATTCGCAAAAAAAGCACAATCGTTGCACAAATGTACCTAACCATAAACATCAATGCCTTTCTTAAAATCAATACACAGAAGTATATTTTTTTAAACCTGCATATTTAGTTAAAAGAAATTCATGTTAGCAGGCAAAATTAACTCGGGAAATTGTATCACTTCTCTTGCGTTCAGTGCAAGCAGAGTCAAGGTATATGCAACAGTTTGGGTCGCCTGGCTCATTGCGAACTGTGTGACCGTTTGCCCAAATTTTACATAATTATGAGATACATTGAAGGTTGTGCAATGTAACAGTAACATCTAGACTTAGGGTTGCCACCTGTTTGATAAAATAAGGAACGGTTCCGTATTTCACTGAAAGAATAAACATTTTGTTTTCGAAATGATAGTTTCTGGATTTGACCATATTAGTGACCAAAGGCTCGTATTTCTGTATTTATTATATTATAATTAAGTCTATGATTTGATATTTGATAGAGCAGTCTGACTGAGCGGTGGTAGGCAGCAGCATGCTTGTAAGCATTCATTCAAACAGCACTTTATTACATTTGCCAGCAGCTCTTAGCAATGCCTGATTCACAGCGCTGTTTATGACTTCAAGCTTATCAGCTCCCGAGATTAGGCTGACAATACTAAAGTGCCTATAAGAACATCCAATAGTCAAAGGTATATGAAATACAAATGGTATAGAGAGAAATAGTCGACGCGTCATAATTCCTATAATAACTACAACCTAAAACATCTTAACTGGGAATATTGAAGAACTGGGAATATTGAACTACCAGCTTTCATATGTTCTGAGCAAGGAACTTAAACATTAGCTTTTTTACATGGCACATATTGCACTTTCACACACACACACACACACACACACACACACACACACACACACACACACACACACACACACACACACACACACACACACACACACACACACACACACACACACACACACACACACACACACACACACACACACACACAATTATTTTGTTTAGCTCTCCTGGCTGTGACATTGATGAACTAGCGCAAGCACATTTGTAGTTGCTTCCTTTGGAGCACAACCCTGCATCCTCGCCATCACACAACTACTGTTTTTCATGCAATCCAAAAGCAGCCCATTATAAATTGCAATCTGTGTCAGGTGGGCATGAATTGAAAGCTTGTTCTATTGCTAACATGACTAGTTAAGTTATAAAATACAATCTTACAGTGTTAGGCTTTCAAAAGGCAATTCTGATAAACAGATCATAATTATGGTGCGCATAGAAAGGGGTCATGAGTGCATTCAGTTGTGCCGCGGCAAATTTTCTTCACAACAACCCATGGTATCTATGACGCCATGTCATCTTGTAACTGTACGTCACACATAGTGATCATAAACGTTGACACTGTATATGACATGAGTTTTATGATATGAAATGTGAAGTGCACATTTTGACTCATGGATGTTTGGCTTGCTTGCTTGCATCAAAGCGGTATTCAAACCTCAACGTCTCATCTTACAAAATACATAGTGATCTTAATTTATAGCATTTGCCTCATTCAGACAACAAAATATTAGTAAAAGTTGTCAAATTAAGGAGGCATGGGGGCAAATCAGAACGGATGTCAGTCAAAACCCATACAGCGTATACATGTTACTGTACAGCCACTACATTCCACTTAGTACCCAAATCTGCCATTTTAAACCCGTATACGGGTAGCAGTGTAAAGGGTTAAACAGTCAGTTGTATGAACTATGAGACAAGAAAACGTGCCAAAGATTTTGTTGACACATCAAAGCACGTCTATTCCGCTTGATTATCTTTGAGAAGAGAAGCCCTGCCAAAGTTTGACAGTGTTATTGTTAATACTGGCTGCTCCCTGTGTCTGTTAGCAGAGTGTTATCCTATTGTGTTTATGTGGCAGCTAATGATATAGTATGCTGACACAGATTGGACATAGTAAAAGAATAGTGAAGTAGTACAGAGTGAAAGTAATCTATTCCATCATACTGTATGGGGCTGAATCAGTGTCAAATCAAATCAAATTATTTGTCACATGCACATGGTTAGCAGATGCTAATGCGAGTGTAGCTAAATGCTTGTGCTTCTAGTTCCGACATTGCAGTAATATCTCACAAGTAATCTAACAAATTCACAACGACTACCTTATATAAATCAAATCAAATCAAATCAAATTTTATTAGTCACATACACATGGTTAGCAGATGTTAATGCGAGTGTAGCGAAATGCTTGTGCTTCTAGTTCCGACAATGCAGTAATAACCAACAGTAATCTAACCTAACAATTCCACAACTACTACCTTACACACACACACAAGTGTAAAGGGATAAAGAATATGTACATAAAGATATATGAATGAGTGGTGGTACAGAACGGCATGGCAGATGCAGTAGATGGTATAGAGTACGGTATATACGTATGAGATGAGTACTGTAGGGTATGTAAACATAAAGTGGCATAGTTTAAAGTGGCTAGTGGTACATGTATTGCATAAAGATGGCAAGATGCAGTAGATGATATAGAGTACAGTATATACATATGAGATGGGTAATGTAGGGTATGTAAACATTGTATTAAGTGGCATTGCTTAAAGTGGCTAGTGGTACATTTTTACATAATTTCCATCAATTCCCATTTTTAAAGTGGCTGGAGTTGAGTCAGTATGTTGGCAGCGGCCGCTAAATGTTAGTGGTGGCTGTTTAACAGTCTGATGGCCTTGAGATAGAAGCTGTTTTTCAGTCTCTCGGTCCCTGCTTTGATGCACCTGTACTGACCTCGCCTTCTGGATGATAGCGGGGTGAACAGGCAGTGGCTTGGGTGGTTGTTGTCCTTGATGATCTTTATGGCCTTCCTGTGACATCGGGTGGTGTAGGTGTCCTGGAGGGCAGGTAGTTTGCCCCTGGTGATGCGTTCTGCAGACCTCACTACCCTCTGGAGAGCCTTACGGTTGTGGGCGGAGCAGTTGCCGTACCAGGCGGTGATACAGCCCGACAGGATGCTCTCGATTGTGCATCTGTAGAAGTTTGTGAGTGCTTTTGGTGACAAGCCGAATTTCTTCAGCCTCCTGAGGTTGAAGAGGCGCTGCTGCGCCTTCTTCACAACGCTGTCTGTGTGGGTGGACCAATTCAGTTTGTCCGTGATGTGTACACCGAGGAACTTAAAACTTTCCACCTTCTCCACTACTGACCCGTCGATGTGGATAGGGGGGTGCTCCCTCTGCTGTTTCCTGAAGTCCACAATCATCTCCTTTGTTTTGTTGACGTTGAGTGTGAGGTTATTTTCCTGACACCACACTCCGAGGGCCCTCACCTCCTCCCTGTAGGCCGTCTCGTCGTTGTTGGTAATCAAGCCTACCACTGTAGTGTCATCCGCAAACTTGATGATTGAGTTGGAGGCGTGCATGGCCACGCAGTCGTGGGTGAACAGGGAGTACAGGAGAGGGCTCAGAACGCACCCTTGTGGGGCCCCAGTGTTGAGGATCAGCGGGGTGGAGATGTTGTTACCTACCCTCACCACCTGGGGGCGGCCCGTCAGGAAGTCCAGGACCCAGTTGCACAGGGCGGGGTCGAGACCCAGGGTCTCGAGCTTGATGACGAGTTTGGAGGGTACTATGGTGTTAAATGCTGAGCTGTAATCGATGAACAGCATTCTCACATGGGTATTCCTCTTGTCCAGATGGGTTAGGGCAGTGTGCAGTGTGGTTGCGATTGCGTCGTCTGTGGACCTATTGGGTCGGTAAGCAAATTGGATTGGGTCTAGGGTGTCCGGTAGGGTGGAGGTGATATGGTCCTTGACTAGTCTCTCAAAGCACTTCATGATGACGGAAGTGAGTGCTACGGGGCGGTAGTCGTTTAGCTCAGTTACCTTAGCTTTCTTGGGAACAGGAACAATGGTGGCCCTCTTGAAGCATGTGGGAACAGCAGACTGGGATAAGGATTGATTGAATATGTCCGTAAACACACCAGCCAGCTGGTCTGCGCATGCTCTGAGGACGCGGCTGGGAATGCCGTCTGGGCCTGCAGCCTTGCGAGGGTTAACACGTTTAAATGTTTTACTCACCTCGGCTGCAGTGAAGGAGAGCCCGCAGGTTTTGGTAGGGGGCCGTGTCAGTGGCACTGTATTGTCCTCAAAGCAGGCAAAAAAGTTGTTTAGCCTGTCTGGGAGCAAGACATCCTGGTCCGCGACGGGGCTGGTTTTCTTTTTGTAATCCGTGATTGACTGTAGACCCTGCCACATACCTCTTGTGTCTGAGCTGTTGAATTGCGACTCGATTTTGTCTCTGTACTGAGACTTAGCCTGTTTGATTGCCTTGCGGAGAGAATAGCTACACTGTTTGTATTCGGTCATGCTTCCGGTCACCTTGCCCTGGTTAAAAGCAGTGGTTCGCGCTTTCAGTTTCACGCGAATGCTGCCGTCAATCCACGGTTTCTGGTTTGGGAATGTTTTTATCGTTGCTGTGGGTACGACATCGTCAATGCACTTCCTAATGAACTCGCTCACCGAATCAGCATATTCGTCAATATTGTTGTTGGACGCGATGCGGAACATATTCCAATCCGCGTGATCGAAGCAGTCTTGAAGCGTGGATTCAGATTGGTCGGACCAGCGTTGAACAGACCTGAGCGCGGGAGCTTGTTGTTTGAGTTTCTGTTTGTAGGCTGGAATCAACAAAATGGAGTCGTGGTCAGCTTTTCCGAAAGGGGGGCGGGGGAGGGCCTTATAAGCGTCGCGGAAATTAGTATAACAATGGTCTAGTGTTTTTCCAGCCCTGGTAGCACAATCGATATGCTGATAGAATTTAGGGAGTTTTGTTTTTAGATTAGCCTTGTTAAAATCCCCAGCTACGATGAATGCAGCCTCAGGGTGTGTGGTTTCCAGTTTACAAAGAGTCAGATAAAGTTCGTTCAGGGCCATCGATGTGTCTGCTTGGGGGGGAATGTATACGGCTGTGATTATGATTGACGAGAATTCCCTTGGTAGATAATGCGGTCGACATTTGATTGTGAGGAGTTCTAGATCAGGTGAACAGAATGATTTGAGTTCCTGTGTGTTGTTATGATGATCACACCACTTCTCGTTAATCATAAGGCATACCCCCCCGCCCCTCTTCTTACCGGAAAGATGTTTGTTTCTGTCGGCGCGATGCATGAAGAAACCAGCTGGCTGCACCGACTCCGTTAGCGTCCCTTGAGTTAGCCATGTTTCCGTGAAGCAGAGCACGTTGCAATCCCTGATGTCTCTCTGGAATGCTACCCGTGCTCAGATTTCATCAACCTTATTGTCAAGAGACTGGACATTGGCGAGTAGTATGCTAGGGAGTGGAGCGCGATGTGCCCGTCTCCGAAGCCTGACCACGAGACCGCCTCGTTTTCCCCTTTTTCGGCGTCGCACAGGGTCGCCGGCTGGGATCAGATCCATTGTATTGGGTGGAAGGCAAAACACTGGATCCGTTTCGGGAAAGTCATATTCCTGGTAGGAACGATGATGAGTTGACGTTAATCGTATATTCAGTAGTTCCTCCCGACTGTATGTAATGAAACCTAAGATTACCTGGGGTACCGATGTAAGAAATAACACGTAAAAAAACAAAATACTGCATATTTTCCAAGGAACACGAAGCGAGGCGGCCATCTCTTTTCGGCGCACACACACACAATGCAAGGGGATGGAATAAGAATATGTACATATGTACATGTAAATATATGGATGTGTGATGGCCGTGCGGCATAGGCAAAATGCAATAGACTAAATAAATTACAGTATATACACATGAGTTAAGTAATGTAGGATATGTAAACATTATTAAAGTGGCATTATTTAAAGTGACTAGTGATACCATTATTAAATAAATTTATTAAAGCAGCCAGTGATTAGAGTCTATGTTGGCAGCAGCCTCTCTATGTTAGTGATGGCTGTTTAACAGTCTGATGGCCTTGAGATAGAAGCTGTTTTTCAGTCTCTTGGTCCCAGCTTTGATGCACCTGTACTGGATGATAGCAGGGTTAACAGGCAGTGGCTCGGGGGGTTGTTGTCCTTGATAATCTTTTGGCCTTCCTGTGACATAGGGTGCTGTAGGTGTCATGGAGGGCAGGTAGTTTGTCCCCGGTGATGCGTTGTGCAGACTGCACCACCCTCTGGAGAGCCTTGCGGTTGAGGGCGGTGAAGTTGCCGTACCAGGCGGTGATACAGCCCGACAGGATGCTCTCGATTGTGCATCTGTAGAAGTTTGTGAGGGTTTTAGTTGGCAAGTCAAATTTCTTCAGCCTCCTGAGGTTGAAGAGGCGCTGCTGCGCCTTCTTCACCACGCTGTCTGTGTGGGTGGATCATTTCAGTTTGTCCATGATGTGTACACCGAGGAACTTAAAACGTTCCACCTTCTCCAGTACTGTCCCGTCGATTCGGATAGGGGGGTGCTCCCTCTGCTGTTTCCTGAAGTCCACGATCATCTCCTTTGTTTTGTTGACGTTGAGTGAGAGGTTATTTTCCTGACACCACACTCCGAGGGCATTCACCTCCTCCCTGTAGGCTGTCTTGTCGTTGGTGGTAATCAAGCCTACTACTGTAGTGTCATCTGCAAACTTGATGATTGAGTTGGAGGCGTGCATGGCCACGCAGTCATGGGTGAACAAGGAGTACAGGAGAGGGCTGAGAACGCACCCTTGTGGGGCCCCAGTGTTGAGGATCAGCGGGGTGGAGATGTTGTTTCCTACCTTCGCCACCTGGGAGTGGCCTGTCAGGAAGTCCAGGACCCAGTTGCACAGGGCCGTGTCGAGACCCAGGGTCTCAAGCTTAATGATGAGTTTGGAGGGTACTATGGTGTTAAATGCTGAGCTGTAGTCAATGAACAGCATTCTTACATAGTTATTCCTCCTGTCCAGATGGGATAGGGCAGTGTGCAGTGTTACAACGATTGCATCGTCTGTGGACCTATTGGGGCGGTAAGCAAATTGGAGTGGGTCCAGGGTATCAGATAGGGTGGAGGTGATATGATCCTTGACTATTCTCTCAAAGCACTTCATGTCATGTCCTGACCTTAGATATCTCTGTTTTTCTTAATATTTTGGTTAGGTCAGGGGTGGGCACGCTAGTTTTGGGCACGCTAGTTTTGTATGTCTAGGGTTTTTGTATGTCTAGAGGTGTTGTCATCTAGGTGTATTGTATGTTTATGTTGGCCTGATATGGTTCCCAATCAGAGACAGTTGTTTATCGTTGTCTCTGATTGGGGATCATATTTAGGTAGCCATTTTCCTTGTTTGTGTTGTGTGATCTTGTCTATGTTTAGTTGCCTGTCTGCACTAGTCGTATAGCTTCACATTTCGTTCGTTTGTTGGTTTTGTTGTTTTTAGTCATTTAGTTTAGTTACCATAGCTTTCTTGGGAACAGGAACAATGGTGGCCATCTTGAAGCATGTGGGGACAGCAGACTGGAATAGGGATTGATTGAATATGTACATAAACGCACCAGCCAGCTGGTCTGCGCATGCTCTGAGGACGCGGCTAGGGATGCCATCTGGGCCAGCACGTTTAAATGTTTTACTCACGTCAGCCGCGTTGCAGTAGAGCGCACAGTCTTTGGTAGCGGGCCGTGTCGGTGGCACTGTATTGTCCTCAAAGCGCGCAAAGAAGTTGTTTAATTTGTCTGGGAGCGAGACGTCGATGTCCGACTCATCCTATCTCTAGTTTATCATCCTCAATTCAAGGCAGATACTGGCAATTGCACAAACAGCAGGGTTGTAGTTTATGGACAGACACAATACTACTACATTACATACAGCCTAGGCTTTTGTTTAAAAAAGCTAATCTAATATGAACTAAACAGACAAAGCAGTATATAAAAACCTTGGTTTGAAGGCGCCAGTGTTTACACCAACAACGCCAGTGTTCACACAAATCAGTTCTGTTTATGGCAGCCAGAGCCGGGGTATATCAGGCTCTCACAGGGACGGGGGCTGTTAGACAACCAACCTTGCCATGCCCATATGTGCTTCACACAAGCTATCCAGACAAGCAACTGGCATCTCCCTTCACATGGCGCTATGTGGGCTGTGTCAGGCCCAGCGTGCGTCACTACCGGCTTGCCTCGCTGCACTCCAAACACTGTGGCGTCTGTCAGGCTGGGACGGACATATGCCTCCATCCCTCATGCCACTCGCTCCTGTTAAAATGCTTGACATTCAATGCTACATTCACAAGTCAACACATGACTGGTGCTCACGATTCTGGGCCCGTATCCACAAACCATCTCAGAAAAGGTCCTATAATATTACCGTTAAATCAACACACTCGTCACTACCATTTAACAACGCTTTGGCACAGTTTGGCATCCAAAAACTTGACGATAATGTTGCATAAAACATTTGAAGGGTGTATAATTTTAATTCAACACAAAGTTAACATTGGCCCTCGACGCTTTTAATTGCCCAACTTCTAGGCATATTTTTTAACAACCTGTTGCAAAGGCATAACGTATGTTCACTTGTGAATGAAATAACATGTCGGTTAATTAAATAATTGAAAGAAAAATGACATGATTTATTACCATATGTGGTTATAAGTATTTAGGCATATCATGTGAAATAGGGCTAGTGTGAAATCATTTTCAAAAGCATGTAGGATTGATCAAATATAAATATCAAAACATTCTTTCAACAATTCTAAAGCAACTGCATGTGACACAGTAACCACTGACACACTGCCTTTTTCTATTATCAAGACATTCGCTGTTAACTCTTAACTGGTTAGGACACCCCATGAGGTCTCCTAAATATCTGTCGACTAGGTGGGACTCTTATGACCAAAGAGGCTTCATGCATAGCTTTTATTTTTACCCATAAGAGTAGGAGTAAAATATTTTCTGCTCAGACGATTGCTCTCAATGCAATCTTCAATGCAAGTGGACTGGCTTCATAATTCAGTAAATCTCAGTACGTCATTGTGATTGATTCCATGGTTGTCAAAATTAAATCAGACATTTGGTATTGAACATCCTTTAAAACATCACACAGTGGTACAGTGTTGTGAAAACCCAGCAAGTTTGGTGAATGAACAGAAATGCAATGGTATTCCTTGTTACCCATAATTTCTTCCAACTCAACATTACACTCAGATATTTTATTTAAACTCTGTTGTCCCAATTCAGTTATCCATCATAAAACTCCTAAGACAAGCTACACATGGCCTCTGCTATCAAGACCTCATATTGTAAGCCACCAATAAAATAAGCCAAAAAATAACTGTGCAATGTACACTATGTGCAGTATATGTTATGTCTTGTGAAATGGATGATATGTTTATGATTCTACTCTACTGCTAAATCAATAAACCTATAAACCAACTACTACTTCTGCTACTAATATTACAATATGATAAATCCATTTGAATTCAATAACACCTTCACAGCATCCCTTTTGATTTAAACAAAACTTTCCATATTTGATTTCCCATGGAAGAAGTGGTCAGAAAGTGAGTTTACCAAAACATTCAAGAGATAAAGGTGTTTAAAGTTGACCCATTTTGCATACCCCACCATACCACGAGACATCCATGTCTTCATCACTGGAAAATAGAAACGGTAGAGATTGATATAATTTAAACGCTTACAAACAGGGTTGTCAAACTGTTCTTATACAATTTATGTCATTTATTAAGCTTAATTGTCAATTATCAAAAAATGCGTAAAGTCCCATTTTTCATATTCTCATAAATTGTAGCTTAGACCCTATTTTATATAATCTGAGGTTTTCGTTTTGTGCCCACCATCAGTTGAGACATAACATGCTCTTGAAAACAGGGTGGGTGTCATTTCAATCATAGAAATATAATCCATAGAATGGACCTATCCCTTCAGACCACTGCAACTTGGTATGCAAAATGGGTCAACTTTGAGCACCTTTATCTCCTGAATGTTTTGGCGTTCAGGTCCAAAAGTTACTTTCTGACCACTTCTTCCATGGGCAAACATGCATGGAAATGTTTGTTTAAATCAAAAGGATGCTGTCAAAAAGTAATTGAATTCATATGGATTTACCCTACTACAACAACTATAACTACCACTTCTTACATACACAAAAATCCCTGTCTTTAACTTTGACCTATAATTAAGATGGTAGTCAAACTCTCAATACAAACTCACAATTAAATGTGCCTCTTCTTGGTAAAGTACGTAGTTAATGGTATTTAAAGGGATCTGTGAAAGATTCCCAGTACTGTTGTCCAAACCCTTGCCCAAGCTCAGTTTCAGCTAATGAAGCTAAACACAGCTGGCCTGTGGGAAATTGCTCACCCAGAGAATGCTGTCTAATTAGCAGCAACAGGATGGGTTTCAGTATTGGCCGCTGGGAAAATCACACAAACCACATTGAGCAAAGAGAACCACTCCAATGTCACCACTCACTCACTTTCCCACCACCCAAAGACGCCTCAATGATTTTGGACAGAGCTTTTATCATTAAAGACTCAAATGATGGAACCTGAACAGGTCCCCACTGGTGTCCTAAACAATAAACAACAAAAACTACTCATAACAATATTTTACTTCAATCCAATGTGGTATTCTGCTTATGCTGTATCATTACCAAGTCTTAACTGTCCCTGATGAAACCAGTCAAAATAAAAACACCTTCAAACTATCAGTCCCTGAAAATAGCAGACATACTGTACACACCATCACAATGTGAGCTCATAGTAACTCACCACACCTCCTTTCCTAGTAAGGCAGTAAACAGACACACAGTCATCTGTCTGCGCTAGAGATATCCTTTTCAAAGTCAAATCAACTCAGTGTTGATAAAGAGGCAGTTTACCTAGTAGTCCAAACTGACTGTCTGCTAGTGTCAGAGGACCTACCTTGTGGGAAATCCACCTTGTTAGAATCATAACTAAGGACCAGATCAGTACAATTCCCATTGGACCGTGTGGCTGAGGATCATACTCCCTCTCCCTGGATGTACATGCGTGTTTCTGTGTCGTGGGTCCAGCCCGGATAAATATTAGCAGACAGGCAGACGAAGGACAGCTCAAGGCACAGGCAGGCAGGAGGGGACGGACAGAGAGTAAGCAGAGCCTTGTGCAGCTGTCTTAGCTCCAGCGCTAGCTACCTATCACCTGACTGACTGCCCAGTCCTAACACTCCTGGGACTGCCTGACAGACTGACTGGCTGGACTGGACTGGCTGACTGACTGCCAGTCGACCGAAGGGCTGGTGTGAGGGGCACACACCACGCTCTCTCCCTTCAGCCCCATATGGACGGATGGTGTTGCACTGTGGCAACGGCCAAACACCATCATAAACACTCTGACACAGAGAAGGGGGGGTAGAGGGGACAAGGTGTACCAACATTACTACACCTCAATGTCACGTTATTCATGACGTAGGGGTTTGAGAAACCAAAAAGGTCAGAAGGAGATGACTGCATAGCCTGGCTTCAACAGTATGTGTTCCTTGCTAAAGGCATGGCGGTTTGGGGAGTTGGCATACAGTACATATGAATTGTCAATATGAAACATGGGACACACACTGACAGAGATATCCTTTTAGTCAAATCAACTGTGTTGATAAAAAGGCAGTGATACCTAGTAGTCCAAACGGACTGTGTGCTGGGGTCAAATGACCTACCTTCTAGGAAATCCCCCTTGTTAGAATCACAACCAAGGACCAGATCGGTACAATTCCCATTGGACCTCCCAGCAGAGGATCATACCAGTGTTCTTTCCCTGCACTTAAGGTACATATATTTGAGTTTGCCACAGCAACACGAGTCCTACAATGTAAAAACGTGGGTTCTGCTGCCAAGATGAAGACAAAAGGTTTATACTATGAGAAATGATCTCTGATAATAAGCCCAAATTAAACATGAGGGGAATGAGATCACTGACGTTCCCAAGTCTCTGTTCTACTATGCACTTAACGTCATCAGAACAATGTGGCTCCTTTCGCTACATAAACTTAGAGAAAGATTCAGTTATACCATTAACATAAGTTACAATCTTACACAATACAAGTCAGTCTGGCAGATTGTTGTAGGAAGAGAGACAAAGGGAAAAGTTTCTCTGAGACGCTCTGGGTCTGTAGCCTTGAATAAATGCTGTCCCAAAAGGGGTTAGGTATGCCCTCATACTCAGGCAGCGCACAGCCCGAATTAGACCCTCAACATACGTCGACATCACAGCTGATAAGTGTGGTGAACGGGGACCAGAAATAGACCACCATCACACACCATCATCAGGCAAGGGCCTCAAACCAATGGCACAGGAAGTCTTGTGAACTCAACACACACGGCTTGGGAAATTGTCATCCTCCATGCATCAACAGAGTTCCTGCAAGGACAGCTACGCAAATAATTCCACTCTAAAATCTAGCTAACAGGACACTTGGGATGTTTCCTGATTATTCCCTCGACTTCAGTGTCATTGAGGGGCCACTAATACACTAGTGGTGAAGACAGTTTCGATTTCTCTACGATAAATGCCTACTCCTAGAAAATATTAAAATGACAAACATCAGACCTCAGTGTTAAACATGACATATTTCAAAAGGTTAGTTACTAGAATTTTTTTATTAAAAAAGATTGCAGACATTTGAAAGCAGGCCTAAATATCAACCAAATGTCAGTTGTAGAGTTAACTTCCTCCTTTTCCATTTGGTGGAAATGGGAATATAAAAATTAAATGTGCAGTGTCCTACAAAAACAGGTGCATGCAGAGCGACTGTGTAAAATAAGCTCTTTCATAGATAATCCATTTAAGACATACAGGGGATTCAGAAAATATTTAGACCCCTTGACTTTTTCCACATTGTTACGTTACAGCCTTATTCTAACAATTCCCCATAATAACAAAGCAAAATCTAAAGCAAAAAGTTTAGACATTTTTGCAAATGTTTTAAAAATAAACTGAAATATTATGACAAAGCAAAAACTGTTTTTTGACATTTTTGCAAATGTATTAAAAATAAACTGAAATATGACATTTACATAAGTATTCAGACACTTTACTAAGTACTTTGTTGAAGCACCTTTGGCAGCGATTACAGCCTTGAGTCTTGGCTATGACGCTAAAATGTGTATGTGACCAATAACATTTTATTTGATTTATTTGGGAAGTTTGTCCCATTCTTCTCTGCAGATCCTCTCAAGCGCTGTCAGGTTGGATGGGGAGCGTTGCTGCACAGCTATTTTCAGGTCTCTCCAGAGGTGTTAGATCGGGTTCAAGTCCGGCCTCTGGCTAGTGTAACAGTATAACTTTAGTACGTCCCCTCGCCCCGACCTCGGGCGCGAACCAGGGACCCTCTGCACACATCAACAACTGACACCCACGAAGCGTCGTTACCCATCGCTCCACAAAAGCCGCGGCCCTTGCAGAGCATGGGGCAACACTACTTCTAGGTTTCAGAGCAAGTGACGTAACTGATTGAAACGCTAGTAGCGCGTACCCGCTAACTAGCTAGCCATTTCACATCCGTTACACTCACCCCCCTTTCAACCTCCTCCTTTTCCGCAGCAATCAGTGATCCGGGTCAACAGCATCAATGTAACAGTATAACTTTACGTTGTCCCCTCACCCCGACACGGGCGCGAACCAGGGACCCTCTGCACACATCAACAACGGTCGCCCAAGAAGCATCGTTACCCATCGCTCCACAAAGGCCACGGCCCTTGCAGAGCAAGGGGCAACACTACTTCTAGGTTTCAGAGCAAGTGACGTAACTGATTGAAACGCTAGTAGCGCGTACCCGCTAACTAGCTAGCCATTTCACATCCGTTACACTAGGCCACTCAAGGACATTCAGAGACCTATCCTGAAGCCACTCCTGCGTTGTCTTGGCTGTGTGCTTAGGGTTGTTGTCCTGTTGGAAGGTGAACCTTTGCCCCAGTGAGGTCCTGAGTACTCTGGAGCAGGTTTTCATCAACAATCTCTCTGTACTTTGCTCTGTTCATCTTTCCCTCGATCATGACTAGTCTCCCAGTAGCTGCCACTGAAAAACATCCCCACAGCATGATGCTGCCGCCACCATGCTTCACCGTAGGGATGATGCCTGGTTTCCTCCAGACGTGACGCTTGGCGTTCAGGCCAAAGAGTTTAATCTTGGTTTCATAAGACCTGAGAATATTGTTTCTCATGGTCTGAGAGTCCTTTAGGTGCCTTTTGGAAAACTCCAAGCGGGCTGTCATGTGCCTTTTATTGAGGAGTGGCTGCCGTCTGGCCACTCTACCATAAAGGCCTGATTGGTGGAGTGCTGCAGAGATGGTTGTCCTTCTGGAAGGTTCTGCCATCTCCACAGAGGAACTCTGGAGCTGTCAGTGACCATCGGGTTCTTGGTCACCTCCCTGACCAAGGCCCTTCTCCCCGATTGCTCAGTTTGGCTATGCGGCCAGCTCTAGGAAGAGTCTTGGTGGTTCCAAACTTCTTCCATTTAAAAATGGAGGCCACTGTGTTCTTGGGGACCTTCAATGCTGCAGAAATCCTTTGGTACCCTTCCCCAGATCTGTGCCTCAACACAATCCTGTGTTGGAGCTCTACGGACAATTCCTTTGACCTCATGGCTTGGTTTTTGCTCTGACATGCAGTGTCAACTGTGGGACCTTATATAGACAGGTGTGTGTCTTTCATGTCCAAATCCTGTCCAATCAATTGAATTTACCACAGGTGGATTCCAATCAAGTCATAGAAACATCTCAAGGATGATCAATGGAAACAGGATGCACCTGAGCTCAATTTCGAGTCTCATAGCAAAGGGTCTGAATACATATATAAATAAGGTATTTCAGTTTTTTATTTTTAATAAATTTGCAAACATTTCTAAAAACCTGTTTTTGCTTTATCATTATTGGGTATTTCATGTAGATTGCTGAGGATTTTTTGTTATTTAATCCATACTTTCTGAAGGCACTGTACACATTGGAAAGCCTACAAAACCACATACCATCTGTGCCTAGTGGCGGTCCAGCAACTAAGGAGCCGATTAAGATTGAGTAGGCAACCTGGTCTCTTAGACTAAACGTAACATAGGAAAAGTAAATCCTGGACATTCAAATTAGTATGATATGTTACGTTTAGCATGGTTACATAAGACAGAAGGTTACTTAAGGCAAAAAACGAAAGGAGGATGGTTGGTCGGGGTTGATGGTTTTTCGCTTTGTCATTATGGGGTACTGTGTGTAGATTGATGAGGATTTAAAACCTTTTTTTTAATCCATTTTAGAATAAGGCTGTAACGTAGCAAAATGTGGAAAAAGTCAAGGGGTCTGAATACTTTCCGAACGCACTATAGATAATATTCCACATAATACTTTCCAGTTGAATAATGTGACGACAACAAACTCTCTCATACTGGACATGTCTCTGTCGACATCCCAAATGGCACCCCTTTGCACAACTTTTATACAGGGCCCAAAGGGCTGTGGTCAATAGTGCACTATATGCAGAACAGGGTGCCATTTTTCGACATAGCTTCTGTTCCATAGTCACTTGTGATGATGATAAAGCCATCTGAGTGCTGGAAACAGCATAACACAGGTTTGTTTGTTTTTCCAGCTCATCATGTTTCTGGCAGGTTGGGGAGAGCTACAATAAGATATTAAGACGTGTCCTAGGCCCTCCCATTCAAGGATTTACAAGGCATTTCTTTCCGAAATCACCTGTGAGCTTTGAAGAGAAGACTAGTTTGAAAGCATGTGTGAGCTGGATTGAAAGAAGACTAGTTTGAACTGTAATCCAGGTTTGGCATGACACAAACAAGCAAATGAAACTGGTTGGAAAAAAAGGTCAGAAGACAAACATTTCTTTATCAAAGGACAGATTATTAGGACGAAACCTGGGCTTGTGTTTAGTATCAGCTCTTAGGCCTCAAAGCTGTCAAAATATGCAAATTCAGACTTCATGCAAACTAAAGTTGACCATATATTCAAATCTGACAGGACACTCGTCCACAAACAGTATGACAGGTAAATTTACCTGAAGCTCGAACAAGGCTATCCTATCAAGCACAAGCCCGTGGAATGCATACTGTAACATGTAGCGTACTGTAATCTCCCCCCTATTTTGCATAGAACCTTAGGGTGTAGGCCGACAAAACTAAAATGACAATTGCACTGAAAGGTGAAATAGCCTATGCAAAAGCTGAAATGACCAATATCAATGTATATTTTCAGAAGAACTTAGCTCTGGGATGGGTAACTGGCGACCCTAGGGTGTTGGCCCGCGGACACATTTCCAACCATATGTTTGTTTGTTTATTTATTTAACTCTTCTAGGCAGAGTTGCAAAGAAAAAGCCATTTCTCAGACTAGCCAATAAAAATTAAAGATTAAGATGGGAAAAAGAACACAGACACTGGACAGAGGAACTCTTGCCTAGAAGGCCAGCATCCCGGAGTTGCCTCTTCACTGTTGTCGTTGAGACTGGTGTTTTGCAGGTACTATTTAATGAAGCTGCCAGTTGAGAACTTGTGAGGCATCTGTTTCTCAAACTAGACACTCAAATGTAATTGTCCTCTTGCTCAATTGTGCACCGGGGACTCCTACTCCTCTTTCTACTCTGGTTAGAACCAGCTGGTGCTGTTCTGTGAAAGGGAATAGTACACAGCGTTGTACCAGATCTTCAGTTTCTTGGCAAATTCTCACATGGAATAGCTTTCATTTCTCAGAACAAGAATAGACTGACGAGTTCTGAAGAAAGTCTTTGTATCTGGCCAATTTGAGTCTTTAATCGAACCCACAAATGCTGATGCTCCAGATACTCAACTAGTCTAAAGAAGGCCAGTTGTATTGCTTCTTTAAATCAGAACAACAGTTGTCAACTGTGCTAGCACAAATGCAAAAGGGTTTTCTAATGATCAACTAGCCTTTTAAAATTATAAACTTGGATTAGCTAACACAACGTGCCATTGGAACACAGGAGGGATGGTTGCTGATAATGGGCCTCTGTACGCATATGTAGATATTCCATAAAGAATATGCCATTTCCAGCTACAATAGTCATTTACAACAATGTCTACACTGTATTTCTGTATTTTGTACCTGTATTTCAAGGCCTACCTTCAAACTCAGTGCCTCTTTGCTTGAAATCAAAAGAAATCAGCCAAGACCTCAGAAAAAAAATTGTAGACCTCCACAAGTCTGGTTCATCCTTGGGAGCAATTTCCAAATGCCTGAAGCTACCACGTTCATCTGTACAAACAATAATACGCAAGTATAAACACCATGGGACCATGCAGCCGTCATACCGCTCAGGAAGGAGACGCGTTCCATCTCCTAGAGATGAACGAACTTTGGTGCGAAAAGTGCAAATCAATCCCAGAACAACAGCAAAGGACCTTGTGAAGATGTTGGAGGAAACAGGTACAAAAGTATCTATTTCGACAGTAAAACGAGTCCTACATCGACATAATCTGAGAAGCCGCTCAGCAAGGAAGAAGCCACTGCTCCAAAAACCACCATAAAAAGCCAGACTACGGTTTGACACTGCACATGGGGACAAAGATCGTATTTTTTGTCCTCTGGTCTGATGAAACAAAAATAGAACTGTTTGGCCATAATGACCATCGTTATGTTTGGAGGATAAAGGGGGAGGCTTGCAAGTCGAAGAACACCATCCCAAACGTGAAGCACGGGGGTGGCAGCATCATGTTGTGGGGGTGCTTTGCTGCAGGAGGGCCTGGTGCAATTCACAAAATCGATGACATCATGAGGTAGGAAAATTATGTGGATATATTGAAGCAACATCTCAAGACATCAGTCAGGAAGTTAAAGATTGGTCGCAAACGGGTCTTCCAAATGGACAATGACCCCAAGCAGGAATTGTGAAAAACGGAGTTTAATTGTATTTGGCTAAGGTGTATGTAAACTTCCAACTTCAACTGTATCAGTCAAAAGTTTGGACACACCTACTCATTGTAGAATAGTAGTGAAGACATCAAAACTATGAAATAACACATATGGAATCATGTAGTAACAAAAAAAAGTGTTAAATCAAAATATATTTTATATATGAGATTCTTCAAAGTAGCCACCCTTTGCCTTGATGACAGCTTTGAACACTCTTGTCATTCTCTCAACCAGCTTCATGAGGAATGCTTTGCCAACAGTCTTGAAGGAGTTCCCACATATGCCGAGCACTTGTTGGCTGCTTTTCCTTCACTCTGCGGTCCAACTCATCACAAACCATCTCAGTTGGTTTGACGTCGGTTGATTGTGGAGGCCAGGTCATCTGATGCAGCACTCCCATCACTCTCCTTCTTGAAGAAATAGCCCTTACACAGCTTGGAGGTCAAATCAATTCAAATCAAATGTAAAATCTTCTTACATCAGCTGATATCTCAAAGTGCTGTACAGAAACCCAGCCTAAAACCCCAAACAGTGACTATGCATATATGATGAACAGAGAGTAGCAGTAGCGTAAAAGAGGGGTTGGCGGGTGGCGTGACACAATGCAGATAGCCCGATTAGCCAATGCGCGGGAGCACTGGTTGGTCGGCCCAATTGAGGTAGTATGTACATGAATGTATAGTTAAAGTGACTATGCATATATGATAAACAGAGAGTAGCAGCAGCGTAAAACGAGGGGTTGGGGGGAGGCACACAATGCAAATAGTCCAGGTAGCCATTTGATTACCTGTTCAGGAGTCTTATGGCTTGGGGGTAAGCGGCACTCCGGTACCGCTTGCCGTGCGGCAGTAGAGAGAACAGTCTATGACTGGGGTGGATGGGGTCTTTGACTATTTTTAGGGCCTTCCTCTGACACCGCCTGGTGTAGAGGTCCTGGATGGCAGGCAGCTTAGCCCCAATGACGTACTGGGCCGTATGCACTACCCTCTGTAGTGCCTTGCGGTCAGAGGCCGAGCAATTGCCGTACCAGGCAGTGATGCAACCAGTCAGGATGCTCTCGATGTTGCAGCTGTAGAACCTTTTGAGGATCTCAGGACCCATGCCAAATCTTTTTAAGGTCCTGAGGGGGAATAGGCTTTGTTGTGCCCTCTTCACGACTGTCTTGGTGTGTTTGGACCATTCTAGTTCGTTGTTGATGTGGACACCAAGGAGCTTGAAGCTGCTCCACTACATGAGAATGGGGGCGTGCTCGGTCCTCCTTTTCCTGTAGTCCACAATCATCTCCTTAGTCTTGGCTACGTTGAGGGATAGGTTGTTATTCTGGCACCATCCGGCCAGGTCTCTGACCTTCTCCCTATAGGCTGTCTCGCCTTTGTCGGTGATCAGGCCTACCCCTGTTGTGTCGTCTGTAAACTTAATGATGGTGTTGGAGTCGTGCCTGGCCATGCAGTCGTGGGTGAACAGGGAGTACAGGAGGGGACTGAGCACACACCCCTGGGGAGCTCCAGTGTTGAGGATCAGCATGGCAGATGTGTTACTACCTACCCTCACCTCCTGGGGGCGGCCTGTCAGGAAGTCCAGAATCCAGTTGAAGAGGGAGGTGTTTAGTCACAGGATCCTTAGCTTAGTGATGAGCTTTGAGAGTACTATAGTGTTGAACGCTGAGCTGTAGTCAATGAATAACGTTCTCACATAGGTGTTCCTTTTGTCCAGGTGGGAAAGGGCAGTGTGGAGTGCAATAGAGATTGCATCATTTATGGATATGTTTGGGCGGTATGGAAATTGGAGTGGGTCTAGGGTTTCTGGGATAATGGTGTTGATGTGAGCCATTATCAACCTTTCAAAGCACTTCATGGCCAGGGACGTGAGTGCTACGGGTCTGTAGTCATTTAGGCAGGTTGCCTTTGTGTTCTTGGGCACAGGGACTATGGTGGTCTGCTTGAAACATGTTGGTATTACAGACTCAATCAGGAACATGTTGAAAATGTCAGTGAAGACACCTGCCAGTTGGTCAGCAGATGCCCGGAGCACACGTCCTGGTAATCCATCTGGCCCCGCAGCCTTGTGTATGTTGACCTGTTTAAAGGTCTTACTCACGTCGGCTACGGAGAGCGTGATCACACAGGCGTCCGGAACAGCTGATGCTCTCATGCATGCCTCAGTGTTGCTTGCCTCGAAGCGAGCATAGAAGTGATTTTGCTCGTCTGGTAGGCTCGTGTCACTGGGCAGCTCGCGGCTGTGCTTCCCTTTGTAGTCTGTAATAGTTTGCACTCCACAATGCCATCGGAAGAATCCCGGAACATTTTCCAGTCTGTGACAGCAAAGCAGTCCTGTAGTTTAGCATCTGCTTCATCTGACCACTTTTTTATAGACCGAGTCACTGGTGCTTCCTGCTTTAATTTTTGCTTGTAAGCAGGAATCAGGAGGCTAGAGTTGTGTTCGGATTTACCAAATGGAGGGCGAGGGAGAGCTTTGTACGCGTGTCTGTGTGTGGAGTACAGGTGATCTAGATTTTTTTTCCCTCTGGTTGCACATTTAACATGTTGATAGAAATTTGGTAGAACTGATTTAAGTTTCCCTGCATTAAAGTCTTCGGCCATTAGGAGCGCCGCCTCTGGGTGAGTGGTTTCCTTTTTGCTTATTTCCTTATACAGCTGACTGAGTGTGGTCTTAGTGCCAGCATCTGTCTGTGGTGGTAAATAAACAACCACGAAAAGTATAGCTGAAAACTCTCTAGGCAAGTAGTGTGGCCTGCAATTTATCACAATATACTCTACTTCAGGCAAGCAAAATCTAGAGACTTCCTTAGATTTAGTGCACCAGCTGTTGTTTACAAATATGCACAGACCGCCCCCCTCGTCTTACCGGAGTGTGCTGTTCTATCTTGCTGGTGCAGCGTAGATCCCGCTAGCTGAATATCCATGTCGTCATTCAGCCACGATTCCGTGAAAGATAGGATATTACAGTGTTTGATGTCCTGTTGGTAGGATATTCGTGATCGTACCTCGTCTAATTTATTGTCCAATGATTGCACGTTGGCGAGTAGTATTGACGGTAACGGCAGGTTTCCACTCGCCTTCTCCAGGTCCTGACCAGGCATCCGGCTCTTTGTCCTCTGTACATGCGTCGCTTCCTCTTGCAAATAACGGGGATGTCGGCCATGTGGGGTGTTTGGAGAATGTCTTGTGCATCCTCCTTGTTGTAGAAAAAATCTTTGTCTAATCCGAGGTGAGTGATCGCTGTCCTGATATCCAGAAGCTCTTTTTTGCCATAAGATACGGTTGCAGAAACATTATGTACAAATTAAGTTAAAAATAACGCAAAAAAAACCACATAATAGCACAATTGGTTGGGCTCCGTAAAACTGCTGCCATTTCTTCTGGCGCCATTTTTCCTACACATTATTGAAAACCCAATAATGTGTAGGAAAAATGGCGCCAGAAGAAATGGCAGCAGTTTTACGGAGCCCAACCAATTGTGCTATTATGTGGGTTTTTTTGCGTTATTTTTAACTTAATTTGTACATAATGTTTCTGCAACCGTATCTTACGGCAAAAAAGAGCTTCTGGATATCAGGACAGCGATCACTCACCTCGGATTAGACAAAGATTTTTCACCGACTCGGCGTCTCACAAAGACACGGTTGGAACCAAAAATCTCAAATTTGGACTCATCAGACCAAAGGACAGATTTCCACCAGTCTAATGTCCATTGCTCATGTTTCTTGGCCCAAGCAAGTCTCTTCTTATTATTGGTGTCCTTTAGTAGTGGTTTCTCTGTAGCAATTTGGCAGGTAGCCTAGTGGTTAGAGCTTTAGGCCAGTAACTGAAAGGTTCCTGGATCGAATCCCTGAGGTGACAAGGTAAAAATCTGTCGTTCTGCCCCTGAATAAGGCAGTTAACCCACTGTTAAGAATTTGTTCTTAACTGAATTGCCTGGTTAAATGTAAAGAAGAAAATGTGACCACGAAGGCCTGATTCAAGCAGTCTCCTCTGAACAGTTGATGTTGAGATGTGTCTCTTACTTGAACTCTGTGAAGCATTTATTTGGGCTGCAATCTGAGGTGCAGTTAAATCAAATGAACTTATCCTCTGCAGCAGAGGTAACTCTGGGTCTTCCTTTCCTGTGGGGGTCCTCATGAGAGCCAGTTTCATCACAGTGCTTGATGGTTTTTGGGACTGCACTTGAAGAAACTGTCAAAGTTCTTGACATTTTCCGGATTGACTGACCTTCATGTCTTGAAGTAATGATGGACTGTCGTTTCTCTTTGCTTATTTGAGCTGTTCTTGCCACAATATGAACTTGGTGTTTCACCAAATAATGCTATCTTCTGTATACCACCCCTTCCTTGTCACAACACAACTGATTGGCTCAAACTCATTAACCTCTACCACTTCTCTCTCCCGGATCCGGGATCCTCCTCATCAAAAAAGCTGACTAGCATAGCCTAGCCTAACGGGACAGGGATATCATATAATATAATTTTCATGAAATCACAAGTCCAATACAGCAAATGAAAGATAAACATCTTGTGAATCCAGCCAACATTTCCGATTTTTTTAATGTTTTACAGCGAAAACACAATATGTATTTCTATTAGCTAACCACAATAGCCAAAGACTCAACCGCATATTTTCACCATGTTTCTACCGCATAGGTAGCTATCACAAAACCGACCAAATAGAGATATAATTAGTCACTAACCAAGAAACAACTTCATCAGATGACAGTCTTATAACATGTTATACAATACATTTATGTTTTGTTCAACAAATTTGCATATTTGAGGTATAAATCATAGTTTTACATTGCAGCTACCATCACAAATAGCACCGAAGCAGCCAGAATAATTACAGAGAGCAACGTGAAATACATAAATACTCATCATAAAACATTTATGAAAAATACATGGTGTACAGCAAATGAAAGATAAACATCTTCTGAATCCAGCCAATATTTCCGATTTTTTTAAGTGTTTTACAGCGAAAACACAATATAGAATTATATTAGCTTACCACAATAGCCAAACACACAAATGCTTTTATTCACCGCAAAAGGTAGCTATCGCAAAAACCAGCAAAAGATATAAAATTAATCACTAACCTTGAACAACTTCATCAGATGACAGTCTTATAACATCAGGTTATACAATACACTTATGTTTTGTTCAAAAATGTTCATATTTAGAGCTGCAAACCGTGGTTATACATTGTGAATATGTAGCAACATTTCCCCAGAATGTCCGGAGCTATTTTGGACACTCACCTAATCTGACCAAAGAACTCATCATAAACTTTACATAAAAATACTTGTTGTATGGCAAATGAAAGATACACTAGTTCTTAATGCAACCGCCGTGTTAGATTTTTTAAAATAACTTTACCATAACAAACAGCTTGCGTTATAGCGAGACAGCGCTCGCCAAAACGGCGGAGAATAGGAATCAACATTTTCCACAGAAATACAAAATAACATCATAAATTGTTCTTACTTTTGCTGAGATTCCATCAGAATCTTGTACAAGGAGTCCTTGGTCCAGAATAAATCGTTGTTTGGTTTTAGAATGTCCTTTTCTTCTGTCGAATTCGCGCCACAATGCTAGCCAATGTTGATAACGTTCCCATTTTCTCTCGACGCAAAGAACGGAAAACTCCAAAAGTCCCAATAAACGTTGAATAATCTGATAAAACTCGGTTGAAAAAACCTACTTTACGATGTTATTATCACGTATCAAATAAAATCAGAGCCGGAGATATTCGCCGTGTAAACCGAACGCTTATCAGAAGACAATATCGAGGTGCTTCTCGCGCCTTGGTAGACAAAGGAAATTCCTGACCTGCCACTCCAAAAGCTCTTGTTCGACCTCAGATCAAGCTAGACACCCCATTCCACCTTCCACTGCCTGTTGACATCTAGTGGAAGGCGTATGAAGTGCATGCATATCGATAAATATAAGGCAATTGAATAGGCAGGCCCTGAAACAGAGCCTCGTTTTCAGATTTTTCACTTCCTGCATGGAAGTTTGCTGCAAAATGAGTTCTGTTTTACTCACAGACATAATTCAAACAGTTTTAGAAACTTCTGAGTGTTTTCTATCCAATAGTAATAATAATATGCATATTGTATGATCTAGAAAAGAGTACGAGGCCGTTTCATTTGGGCACGATTTTTTCCAAAGTGAAAACAGCGCCCCCCTATTGACATGAAGTTTTAAGGAGGAAAGAAATTCCACAAATTAACTTTATCAAGGCACACCTGCTAATTAAAATGCATTCCAGTGACTACCTCATGAAGCTGGTTGAGAAAACGCCAAGAGTGCAAAGCTGTCATCAAGGCAAATGGTGGCTACTTTGAAGAATCTCAAATATAAAATATATTTTGATTTGTTTAACACTTTTTTGGTTACTACATGATTCCATATGTGTCATTTCAGAATTGTGATGTCTTCACTGTTATTCCACAATGTAGAAAATAGTTTTTTAAAAACACATGGAATGAGTAGGTGTGTCCAAACTTTTGACTTGTACTGTAGATATATTCTTTGGGGGGGGGACTCAGTCAGGGTCTCAATTTCAAAATTTGGTTGTGAATCAGCAGTTTTTCTCTTTCTCTCAAGGTTGCCCATCCCTGACTTAGCTAGAGACAGTACCTGCAATCTAATACTATGTTGTTGCTGCAGAGGACAGACAATGCAATGTACATGTTCAGATGACTGTTTTTCAGTCAGATCAGATGCCTTTGATGTGGTTCAACTATGGACACACAATCACACAGTCACAGGGGCTTTGCCTGTCATGTTTAAACAGGCTCTCTAGTCCTACCCGCATCACTCATACAGCATCATGACACCTCTTGACGTCACTGGCCCATTCAACAGCAGTCTCCTTATCTCCATCTGCATCATCCTGTATTATTCATAAGGTCTAAATATCTGAGCAAAGTTTAGTATGCACACACCTTAGACAGCCATATCTATTAACTACAAGCTAGTCTGATGAGTAGCCCGGCTGGCTGGCTACATGACTAGACAGCTAAAACAGATTATTCACTTCCACAGCAGATGACATTCTGGCGTGCTTCTGAAAAAATGCATAGCATCTGCGTCACTGAGCGACTCAGGAAATACCTGGACTGTAATCTTCATTATGCTGTAGCTGTACAGTAAGTCCATTGCAGCGAACGACTCGGTGTTTGAGGTGCCTTGACATTTAAAATCTGAATTGTATCCATCAATCAAGCAGACAGACCAATCAGGTTTATTAGTCTGGGCTATTACTCTAGGGCAAGTAAACCTTGCATTGCTCAGGTTTATCCCATATCAGTTCTAGTGGGCTGGCTGACTCCAGCGATGTAACAAAAATAATGAAGCTAAAAGAGGAGGAAAGTACAGGACAGATGAACTCTCCCTTAGCTTTTGTGTGGCCTGTCCCCAAAACACATGCAGTCTCTAAACTGTAAAAGAAACAAGAGCTAAAACTGTTCTAAGGTGCTTCACAAATTCAAAGTATCCCCATGAATTGTGGCACTTCAGTGTGGAAAGCAGCCTGAGCATCTCCACAGTCCTTCCAGTGCGTTACCTGTAGTAAATCCAACTTCAGAGGGTGTGTGTGTGTGTGTCTGCACTGGATGGGCCCTTCTCTTAATGGAACAGACCATGAGGTCTGGCTCATGGAGGGCCATAAAAGACAATCAGCAATATAGGGGAAAGACAAACAGTCTGGACTGGAGCATTGTGAGGGGTTCATAAACTAATCACAGACCCTTACTGGCCTCTCACAGAACACAGAGTGATGCAGGGCTGTTAAGCCTGCAGGGGAGTTGGAGGTGAAGTGTGAGGTAAGGACCATCATGTCATATCTACCTCATGAATAGTTCCATTTGCAATCTTATTATGTAAACATATAACAATTTAACCTCACTTTGATCGAGTATGAATATGAAGAGAATAGCTCTAATAACAGAAAACAACTTTATACAATGATGATGTCTCAACTAAAAGAAAGAAACCCCTCAGAAACTTTTAAAGGGATACTTCGGGATTTTGGCCATGAAGCCCTTTATCTACTTCACCAGAGTCAAATTAACTTGTGGATACCATTTTTATGTCTCTGTGTCCAGTATGAAGGAAGTTAGAGGTAGTTTAGCATTAGCGCTAGCATTAGCGCAATGACAGGAAGTCTATGGGTATCGACAGGAAGTCTATGGGTATCTGCATGTTAGCAGCACGGCCGATTAATTAGGGCCAATTTCAAGTTTTCATAACAATCATTAATCTGCATTTTTGGTTGCCGATTATGGTTGATTACATTGCAATCCACGAGGAGACTGCATGGCAGGCTGACCACCTGTTACAAGACTGCAGCAAGGAGCCAAGGTAAGTTGCTAGCTAGCATTAAACTTATAAAAAACAATCAATCTTAACATAATCACTAGTTAACTACACATGGTTGATGACATTACTAGTTTAACTAGCTTGTCCTGCGTTGCATATAATCAATGTGGTGCCTGTTAATTTATCATCGAATCACAGCCTACTTCGCCAAATGGATGATGATTTAACAAAAGCGCTTTCGCGAAAAAAGCACACTCGTTGCACCTTACTATGAACATCAATGCCTTTCTTAAAATCAATACACAAGTATATATTTTTTAACCTGCATATTTAGTTTAAAAAAATTAATGTTAGCAGGCAATATTAACTAGGGAAATTGTGTCACTTCTCTTGCGTTCACTGCAAGCAGAGTCAGGGCATACGCAGCAGTTTGGGCCGCCTGGCTCGTTGCGAACTGTGTGAAGACCATTTCTTCCTAACAAAGACCGTAATTCATTTGCCAGAATTTTACATCATTATGGCATGACATTGAAGGTTGTGCAATGTAACAGCAATATTTAGACTTAGGGTTGCCACCCGTTTGATAATATACGGAACGGTTCCGTATTTCACTGAAATCATTTCGAAATGATAGTTTCCGGATTTGACCATATTAATGACCTAAGGCTCGTATTTCTGTGTGTTTATTATATTATAATTAAGTCTATGATTTGATATTTGATAGAGCAGTCCGACTGAGCGGTGGTTGGCAGCAGCAGGCTCATAAGCATTCATTCAAACAGCACTTTCCTGCGTTTGCCAGCAGCACAGCGCTGTTTATGACTTCAAGCCTATCAACTCCCGAGATTAGGCTGGCAGTACTATAGTGCCTATAAGAACATCCAATAGTCAAAGGCAGAGTTTCTTAAAGTATGGGTCGCGGACCTGTTAATGGTGGCTTGCGACGTAAATGTATAATTATTTCATTAATTACTGGAATTGATTTGGCCAAGTGCAACTGCGCTCTCTGTTTACCAGCGGTCTCTGCTCAGTTTGGTAGCTGGGAGAGGGAGATGCCTGTGTGCTTCGCGGTTTACCTGATCTTTTTTCTGCAGTTTTCTTGAAGATCACTCTGTGACCCACACGCTACAGCGCTATTGTTCAAGCCACTGACTTGTTATTCCCACTCGCCATCACTCACCGCTGTCATGAAATGGACTCATGCTAGCCACAAGTTCTGACTGAGCTCAATCGTCATGAAACGCAAATACAGCGATGACTTTTTGTCTCTTTCATACAAACTTTGAGAAAAAACAAGGAGCGCCCACAATGTGTTTTGTGTGGGGAAGTGCTTAATAACGAGTCTCTCAAAACGAACAAATTAATAAAACAACACATCCTGACCAAACATCCAGGCACAACATGACAGTAAACACAGTTAGTTATTTCAAAACAGGGCAGAATGCTTCAGGAAACAGTGCTTCGAAAGATGAAAAGTAACTAACAAGGCGTTGTTGTCATTTTATAACAGGTGATGATAGGCAGAAATAAGGGAGTACTATCTCTCATAGTAGTAGATGGGAGTTTCTCTTTCAAACAATCCCCTGGCCTTGTAACGTTACACAGCTAATAGCTAATGTTAGCCAAAGCAAGCTAACTAGCTACTGATAGTGCAACCCTAAGAAACAGTACAGATGAAGATGAAAAATTCAGGCGTACTGTACATTTTACTGTAGAAATTGTTGATAACAAGTCTAGGTTGGAACTGTTGCTGTTACAAGTAATAATTTGTATTCTGAACTGGAATAAACTGATTGAAGCAAGATGCTTTTTGAGATAAACACTCACACAGTTCTGGGTTGCTCATCTGCAGCAGGAAGTGGTCTCCTGCCTGACTGAGAAAGCAGTAGATGTTCTGATCCAGTTTGGCACCACCCTCATAAGTCAGGGTTCTCAAGTACAGAAAAAGCGTCAATGCTGAGCATTACATCAGTGTTGCACTGTCACTAACTGAGCCCAGAATAGACATGCTTGTTGAAAACTTCAACCAGCCACACACCTCTCATTAGGACTGTGTGTATGTGTGTGTGTTTTCTGGTCTACATCTGTGTGATGTGATCAATCAGTTTATTCCAGTTCAGAATAAAAAATATGTATTTTAACAGCAATAGTTCCAACCTAGACTTTCTATCAACAATAATGTATACAGTAAGATGTACAGTAGGCCTGATCATTTTTAATCTGTAGTTACCTAGGGTTGCACGATCAAAAAGCCTTGTGTGTATGTGTTGTTAAACATCTGTGTGATGTGATCAATCCGTTTATTCCAGTTCAGAATTAAATTATTTATTGTAGTTTAACAGCAACAGTTCCAACCTAGACAGGTATGTAAGAGTGTTTTTAATGGGGAAAAATAAACATGAAAAGATTTATGGGTATTTCAGTGTTATTTGTTTTTGTCTATATTGCATTTTTTTAAGCATAAGGGCAATGAAATGTACCAATATTTACGTATAGTTGCATATTTTCCTAAGCTTGGGTTCCAGGAAAACACAGAATTTCTCATTTGGGTCCCAGGCTGAAAAAGTTTAAGAAACCATGGTCAAAGGTATATGAAATACAAATGGTATAGAGAGAAATAGTCCTATAATTCCTATAATAACTACAACCTAAAACTTCTTAACTGGGAATATTGAATTCTCATGTTTAAAGGAACCACTAGCATTCACTCTCTATACCATTTGTATTTCATTAACCTTTGACTATTGGATGTTAAGGCACTTTAGTATTGCCAGTGTAACAGTATCGCTTCCATCCCTCTCCTCGCTCCTACCTGGGCACGAACCAGGAACACAACGACAACAGCCACCCTCGAAGCAGCGTTACCCATGCAGAGCAAGGGGAATAACTACTCCAAGTCTCAGAGCGAGTGACGTTTGAAACGCTATTAGCGCGCACCCCGCTAACTAGCTAGCCATTTCACATCGGTTACACCAGCCTAATCTTGGGAGTTGATAGGCTTGAAGCACAGCGAAGAGCTTCTGGCAAAACGCAGAAAAGTGCTGTTTGAATGAATGCTTACGAGCCTGCTGCTGCCTACCACCGCTCAGTCAGACTGCTCTATCAAATCATAGACTTAGTTATAACATAATAACACACAGAAATACGAGCTTTAGGTCATTAATATGGTCGAATCCGGAAACTATTATCTCGAAAACAAGACGTTTATTCTTTCAGTGAAATACAGAACCGTTCCGTATTTTATCTAACGGGTGGCATCCATAAGTCTAAATATTCCTGTTACATTGCACAACCTTCAATGTTATGTCATAATTATGTAAAATTCTGGCAAATTAGGCGCCCCAAACTGTTGCATATACACTGACTCTGCATGCAATGAACACAAGAGAAGTGACACAATTTCACCTGGTTAATATTGCCTGCTAACCTGGATTTCTTTTAGCTAAATAAGCAGGTTTAAAAATATATACTTCTGTGTACTGATTTTAAGAAAGGCATTGATGTTTATGGTTAGGTACACATTGGAGCAACGATACGCACCGCATCGATTATATGCAACGCAGGACACGCTAGATAAACTAGTAATATCATCAACCATGTGTAGTTAACTAGTGATTATGATTGATTGATTGATTGTTTTTTATAAGATAAGTTTAATGCTAGCTAGCAACTTACCTTGGCTTCTACTGCATTCGCGTAACAGGCAGGCTCCTCGTGGAGTGCAATGTAATCAGGTGGTTAGAGCGTTGGACTAGTTAACTGTAAGGTTGCAAGATTGAATCCCCCGAGCTGACATGGTAAAAATCTGTCGTTTTGCCCCTGAACGAGGCAGTTAACCCACCGTTCCTAGGCCGTCATTGAAAATAAGAATGTGTTCTTAACTGACTTGCCTAGTTAAATGAAGATTAAATAAAGGTGTAAAAATATATATATTATTTTTTTAATCGGCCAAACCGGTGTCCAAAAATACCGATTTCCGATTGTTATGAAAACTTGAAATCCGACCTAATTAATCGGCCATTCCGATTAATCGGTCGACCTCTAGTCTCGACCCCCTGGGTCGCTCCCAGGTGGTGAAGGTAGGAAACAAAATCTCCACTCCGCTGATCCTCAACACTAAGGCTCCACAAGGGTGCCTTCTCAGCCCTCTTCTGTACTCCCTGTTCACCCATGACTGCGTGGCCATGCACGCCTCCAACTCAATCATCAAGTTTGCAGACGACTCTACAGTAGTAGGCTTGATTACCAACAACGATAAGACAGCCTACATGGAGGAGGTGAGGCCCTCGGAGTGTGGTGTCCAGAAAATAACCTCTCACTCAATGTCAGCAAAACAAAATAAATGATCGTGGACTTCAGGAAAAAGCAAAGGAAGCACCCCCCTATCCACATCAACAGGACAGCAGTGTAGAAGGTGGAACGTCTTAAGTTCCTCGGTGTACATATCACCGACAAACTGAAATGATCCACGCACACAGACCGTGTGGTGAAGAAGGCACAACAGCGCCTCTTCAACCTCAGGAGGCTGAAAAAATGTGGCTTGTCACCGAAAACCCTCACTAACTTATACAATTGAGAGCATCCTTTCGGGATGTATCACCGCCTGGTACGGCAACTGCACCGCACACAACCACAGGGCTCTCCAGAGGGTGGTGCGTTCTGCACAACGCATCACCATGGGCAAACTACCTGCCCTCCAGGACACCTACAACACCTGATATCACAGGAAGGCAAAAAAGATAATCAAGGACAATAACCACCCGAGCCACTACCTGTTCACCCCGCTTCCATCCAGAAGGTCAGCACAGGTGCATCAAAGCTGGGACAGGGAGATTGAAAAACAACTTCTATCTCAAGGCCATCAGATTGTTAAACAGCCACCACTAGCACAGAGAGGTGGCTGCCTACCTACAGACTTGATATCAATGGCCACTTTAATAAATGGATCACTAGTCACTTTTATAATGCCACTTTAAGAATGTTTAAATATCTTGCATGACTCATCTCATATGTACAGTTGAAGTCGGAAGTTTACATACACCTTAGACAAATACATTTAAACTCCGTTTTTCACAATTCCTGACATTTAATCCTAGTAAAAATTCCCTGTTTTAGGTCAGTTAGGATCACCACTTCATTTTAAGAATATGAAATGTCAGAATAATAGCAGAGAGAATGATGTATTTCAGATTTTATTTCTTTCATCGGATTCCCAGTGGGTCAGAAGTTTACATACACTCAATTAGTATTTGGTAGCATTGCCTTTAAATTGTTTAACTTGGGTCAAATGTTTCAGTTAGCCTTCCACAAGCTTCAAGTCCATAAGTTGGGTGAATTTTGGCCCATTCCTCCTGACAGAGCTGGTGTAACTGAGTCAGGTTTGTAGGCATCCTTGCTCGCACACGCTTTTTCAGTTCTGCCCACAAATTTTCTACAGGATTGAAGTCAGGGCTTGTGATGGCCACTCCAATACCTTGACTTTGTTGTCCTTAAGCCATTTTGCCACAACTTTGAAAGTATGCTTGGGGTCATTGTCCATTTGGAAGACCCAAGCTCTAACTTCCTGACTGATGTCTTGAGATGTTGCTTCAATATATCTACATAATTTTCCTACCTCATGATGCCATCTATTTTGTGAAGTGCACCAGTAGCTCCTGCAGCAAAGCACCCCCACAACATGATGCTGCCACCACCGTGCTTAACAGTTAGGATAGTGTTTTTCGGCTTGCATGCATCCCCCTTTTTCTTCCAAAAATAACAATGGTCATTATGGCCAAACAGTTCTATTTTTGTTTCATCAGACCAGAGGACATTTCCCCAAAAAGTACAATCTTTGTCCCCATGTGCAGTTGCAAACCGTAGTCTGGATTTTTATGGCAGTTTTGGAGCAGTGGCTTCTTCCTTGCTGAGCGGCCTCTCAGGTTATGTCGATATAGAACTCGTTTTACTGTGGATATAGATACCTTTGTACCTGTTTCCTCCAGCATCTTCACAATGTCCTTTGCTGTTGTTCTGGGATTGATTTGCACTTTTTGCACCAAAATACGTTCATCTCTAGGAGACAAAACGCATCTCCTTCCTGAGCGGTATGATGGCTGCGTGGTGCCACGGTGTTTATACTTGCATACTATTGTTTGTACAGATGAACGTGGTACCTTCAGGCATTTGGAAATTGCTCCCAAGGCTGAACCAGACTTGTGGAGGTCTACACATTTGTTCTGAGGTCTTGGCTGATTTCTTTTGATTTTCCCATGATGTCAAGCAAAGAGGCACTGAGTTTGAAGGTAGGCCTTGAAATACATCCACAGATACACCTCCAATTGACTCAAATTATGTCAATTAGCCTATCAGAAGCTTCTAAAGCCATGACATCATTTTCTGGAATTTTCCAAGCTGTTTAAAGGCACAGTCAGCTTAGTGTATGTAAACTTCTGACACACTGGAATTATGAAACATATAAGTGAAATAATCTGTCTGTAAACAATTGTTGGAAAAATTACTTGTGTTATGCACAAAGTAGATGTCCTAACCGACTTTCCAAAACTATAGTTGTTAAGATGAAATTTATGGAGTGGTTGAAAAACAAGTTTTAATGACTCCAACCTAAGTGTACGTAAACTTCCGACTGTATATACTGTATCCTTCAATATCTATTCTATTGTATATACTGTCTATTGCATCTTAGCCGCTCTGTCACTGGTCATCCATATATTTTATACTTATATATTCTCATCCCATTCCTTTTCTAGATTGTGTGTATTAGGTTTTGTTGTGGAATTTGTTAGATATTTGGTTTTGTTGTGAAGTTGTTAGATACTGATGCACTGTCGGATCTAGAAGCATAAGCATTTCGCTACATCCGCAATAACATCTGCTAACCATGTGTATGTGACCAATAAAATTTGATTTGGACTAGTTAAAAAGTTTACTTTGCCATCTTTACAAGTTATCCAGAGCTGTTGGAGCCATACAGAAACACTTGTCAAAAACTGTCTTGAACGCATGGCATGAAAAACAAGGCCTCTACTGTGCAATGTTGTCAACAGCCCAGACCAGAATACATGGAATATTGTGGTTCACTTTGAGACAGATGAGCTGTTTTGGTTCACTTCAATCAGCTTTAATGGATCAAAACCTCTTTGCAATACAGATAAGGAGAGCTTAAAACATTAGTACAATAATATCACGGTAATGTTTTCATTGGTCACATTATTGGGGCTGAGGGTTGTTTTACCCAGGTCAAGTCAGGCATCTAAGAGACTATGATAAAGATTTATAAAGATGACAGATCAGTCCACTGTGAGCATTCCTGTGGAAGGGTCAACTTGATCAATATGATGCGACAACAATTGTGATAACAATTAATTTGGTGGGCCACTAAAAATGTAAACAGATAAAGGAATATGGCTTCTTTGTTTCCATCAAAATATATAACTATACAAATATTTCCTGGCAGTAAGCACAACCCCAATCTTGATTTGATAGCTGAAAATGAAAGCATCAAATTGTTTTTGTTTATTCCCCAGATTGCTATTTCCCTTGCTCTTACCTTGGCCAGCTGTCTTGGGGCAGGTCCACCAAAAAAATAAGAATTGGAGCTGAAGCTAATGGCTCCCCTGCGGCTGAGAACATGTTTAGGAACCGGCCTGTCTAGAGGCAAAACCGGTAACTGATAACATACTTCCATTGAACAGTCAATGCTCGGTCCAGCTCAAATTGCAATAAAAAAGCAACATAAAACGCATATAAAAATGTGCATTTAAGCTGCTGGCACAACTGAAAATGTGGTAATTCCAATAACAGTTCCACTTCCCTTTATTTGAGTCGAATAGATTTATTGAGTGTAGAAGAAATGGGTTGTTCTCTGTTTTTATGCATCAAACTTGCACGTCACGTTATCGATAGCAATCCAACTGCTCTAATATTGTGTTCCAATATCCATATTTTATCCATTTGGATTTTTCACCATTATTCCCCTACTGAACTCAAATCCGGGCCTGAAAACGGAAAGGCCTCTTTCTTTTTGGTATCTCTGTAATAAATTGCTTCCTCATATTTAACAATATATATATATCCTTGTTTAATGGGGACTGTGCACGCCAAAGCAATCAAAACCAGACGATGAAAACGTAGACGGAAAAAGTATTCCGAAAATAAGAGCCTTCATCTACAATGTTATATAAAAAGGATATGTACAACTAAATGTGTATTTATTCTGTCCCTGCTTGAAGTGGTGGTAGAGAAAGTATTCTGTACGCATTCAGTCCATTTTCACCGCGTTGCTGGCATAGATTACCGTAGCGCACAGACTGTCCATGTAGCAACACGGGGTTAATATGGGTTCTTCATGACCGTACACTCCGAAACAAATATTTTACCATGGGTCCAATAATTAACAGTAACAACAAAGGCTACAACGCCACCGGAGTCCGTGTATTTCCTTTCGCTGACTCTACCCTCTTCCCAAACATAAATTCCCACCAGAGGTAGGTGGAGCTGTCGACTATCTAATACGCCCTGTCTGAAACGTCCAATTGGATTTATCTATGGGATGTTACCCTCTTTGTGATTGGATGTATAGGAACTGCTCATATAATACATAGAAGTCTATTGGCAGCATGAAAAGCGCAGCGCTCTCTCGTCCCATTTTGTCACTGTAGTACGGTGGTTCCCAACCAGGGGTACTCGGACCCCGTATTTGATTGTGTAGGTCTTGTTTGTTTACTTACTATCACAGATTATCCTATCCCCAGATGACCCTGTCACAGATATAATGCATTTATACGCTACATAGGTTTTCTTATATTAAAATACCAATTGTACAGTGTAAACTATTTATTTATTTAACCTTTATTTAACCAGGCACGTCAGTTAAGAACAAATTCTTATTTACAATGACTGCCTACCCTGGCCAAACCCTATTCAGGACGACGCTGAGCCAATTGTGCACAGCCCTAAACTACAGGTAACATGATTAGTGGATTATTGCAGAGATAACTGCTGTATCAGTGGAGAACAGAATGTAAATGTGGCTTACTTTGTCATGATATGTATAGACCTACTTTGGAAGAAATCTAAATCAGTTACATGTTAGTCTGGACACATTTTAGTTGAAAACTATTGTTTTTACTTGATGTGTATCTTTATTGCATTGTTGTTCTACATTGTTCAGATTCTAAAGGAAGTCTAGAGGACAGCCTAGATGGAGTAGGGGTGAGGAGTATAGGCAAACCTTCTTAAAGGGGCAATCCGCAGATTAATCAATAACAAAGCGGACACCCCACCTCTGTTTTGGTAAAAAGCTGAGGGATGAGCCTGGAGAAATGTAACCATTCTTAAATTCATAGACAGAGCTATTGATGCAAGGACTGACCATCCAATATATCAAAATTATAGTTTTAAATGTGTTGAGGCTATACAGGGTTTGTTTACATTTAAATTGTTTACAAACATTGGAGTAAAACAAGCTTATATTTAGGGTTCTGCTGGGGTACGACAGTTGAACTAAGCTCATGAGTCATGTATAAGTTATATTTTTCAAGATTCCCGAGTGGCGCAGCGGTCTATGGCACTGCATCTCAGTGCTAGAGGTGTCACTGCAGACCCTGGTTAGATTCCAGGCTGTATCACAACCGGCCTTGATTGAGAGTCCCATAGGGCACAATTGGCCCAGCATCGTCCGGGTTTGGCCGGGGTAGGCCGTCATTGTAAATCAGAATGTGTCCTTAACTGACTTGCCTAGATAAATAAAGGTTAAATAAATAAACAAAAAAATCTATGAGTATATATAATAAATTCATAAATCCAGACATGGATGTGGCAACTGCAGATTGGCCCTTTAAACAAATATGTCATTTGCAGAGAGTAATTTGACTGAAGCCCTTAACACAGGATACATGCCTGACAGAACATTAAAAACGTTGTCCCCTTCCTAAATGGCACCCTATCTCCTATATAGTGTACTACTTCTGACCCCTGGACTTTGAGAGAGAGAAAAAGCCTCATCAAACCATGAGCTCATGATAGGACAGGGGAGGTGTTATTTGGTAAAGTAACGTTGTGCTAGTCATGCATGGGAGCTCCAGGCCAGCAAAGGCAAGCTATGGGGAAAGGATTTACATCTGCAGCTAAACTAAGGTACAGTGCTGATGCTGCAACATGAACTCACCACATACAGTACAGACCTTATGGCAGCTAGCTTGTATCAAGACAGATAGAGGAATCAAAGAGAAAAATAACACCAACCGTGTAGGTACTCCATTTCACAAGCAAAATGTTGTTGCACATTTTTAAGGATTCTTTAAATGGATGTAAGATGTGTTTACACTAATACACTTTTCTACATCATTTCATGTTCTCTATGATTGTAACTGAAGCTTTACTACACCTATTATTCCAACGGCCAAGTAAAAGGGTATTCATTTCAATTAATGACTTCCCCAACACAGTGTTTTCACCACAGACTAGTCCCAGCGTAGACATGCTTTTCGTCAGCGGGACCCTTGAGGAGCCAGCCAGGAAGCGACTAATACAGCACAGGTGAGTCTTCCATCTGGGTGTTTCCCAGGAGGCCCACACTCGTGTGTTTGTTTGTTTGTTTGTTTCTGTCTGTCTGTCTGTCTGTCTGTCTGTCTGTCTGTCTGTCTGTCTGTCTGTCTGTCTGTCTGTCTGTCTGTCTGTCTGTCTGTCTGTCTCTCTGTCTGTCTGTCTGTCTGTCTGTCTGTCTGTCTGTCTGTCTGTCTGTCTGTCTGTCTGTCTGTCTGTTTGTGTCTGTACTGAATGCTCAGTCACCACCATCACATGTCATCCCACAGGGAGGAGTCCAAATAACAATTATGTCTCAGAGATTAGCAGAGGTGACCTCTAATCAGAATCAATGACAGGGTTTTTTTTTCTCCCAAACTGTCAGAGGACAGTTCATAAAACAGGAAGGACTAACTATTCACTCCTCCTGCCATATGTTCACTTTATCAGCCATATGTGTTCTCATCAAATCTGATACTTTATATGTCTAATCAAATCTAAACACATCTTATTTGTCACATGCGCAGAATACCGTGAAATGCTTACTTACAAGCCCTTAAAAACAATGCAGTTTTAAGAAAAATAAGAGTTAAGAAAAAAAAGTACAAAATAAACTAAAGTAAATAAGTTACACAATAAAACAACAATAACAACAACTGGGGTACCAGGACTGAGTCAATGTGTGGGGTTACAGGTTAGTCCAGGTAATTAAGGTAATATGTACATGTAGGGAGGGGTAAAGTGACTATGCATAGATAATAAACAGAGAGTAGCAGCAGCGTCAATGCAAATAGTCTGGGTAGCTATTTGAGTAATTGTTCAGCAGTCTTATGGTTTTGGGGTAGAAGCTGTTAAGATGTAACTGGCATTGCATTATATGTACAACGTTATATTGCATTACAATTTTAAAAAATCCAAGTTCTTCAGTGCCTCCAGACTGCAGTACTGTAACAATACACAAAACATTCCTGTGAGTTTGTCACCACCCTGCGATGAAAATATGCTATTACATAAAACAGTGACAGTAAGCTACAACAAACCTTTGCAAACTGGAAAAAAGTTGTATTCACAACTATCCTCCCCTACCCATTTCCATGAACTACTGTGGCCCCAACTACTGTGGCACTATTTCCTATGATATTGTGAATGTAGGCCCTACCTTAAAATATTTTCATTTTGAACAGAAATCACAATATTTTTCCTCAATAAGAGTTACAAATTTGTTCACTACATCATAAATAACCATTGTACACATAATCACTTGATGGTGTGATCTTTGGGTGGTCAAAACACCTGTTCAACTTGAGATGATAACTTGAAAAGTAAACCTGTCATGTGAACTTCATGTCAACATAAACCTCTTGTTTTATCAACCAGATACAGAAACTATGAAGTCATCTCTCCATATTGATTCTCGACCCCCAGTCCCTAGTCATAGTGATTCTAAAGAAGAGCCCTCTCCAGCATCTTGCCCTCTGTTCTCTCAGACCCCTACCCAGGAGTTGTCATGCCTACATTCAGTCACACAATTCAAGCAGCAGACTGTGTTGGCTGAAACCTGATCAAGGCTACACAGGAGTGTATAGCAGGCCCATTGGTGGCCTGTGAAACTCAAGCCCTCTAGTTTCTGAATGTTTTATTTCACCGTGTATCAGGTTTAGTCTGACAAACAGTAGCTAGCAGTCCACTGCAACTCCATCATTACCATACACCTCACCAGGTAGACAGAGGACTTTAACTGAGGACTTTAATACTGTAACGAAATAAGATGGCTACTGCAGCATAATATTAGAACAAGGAAGCCAGGTATCTATTTTGTGCCTTTGGATGATAATTTCTTGATTGTGCATTTCTTTGCTGTCAAATATGAGTTCCATGGTTTGACTGAGTGTATTTTTTAAATAGTTGTATTGGTTTGAATCTAATTGACCCTCTTTCTCCAGCAGGTAATGGTTGTAGGATGTCTGAACCAAGGCAGCGCTCTCTGTCCACCTCAGGGGAGTCTCTGTATCAAGTTCTGGGGCTAGAGAAAGGCTGTAACCATGATGACATCAAGAAGTCCTACAGGTGGGAATTGACAACAAAGGCACCAGCAGTTCACAATGATCAATCAATCTATCTAGCTATCTATCTATCTATCTATCTATCTATCTATCTATCTATCTATCTATCTATCTATCTATCTATATATATCACATCTACACTGACTGTACAAAGCATTAAGAAGAAAATAAAATAACATTTGTCACATGCGTCGAATACAACAGGTGTCGACCTTAAAATGAAATGCTTACTTACAAGCCTTTAACCAACAATGCAGTTCAAGAAATAGAGTCAAGAAAATATTTACTAAATAAACAAAGGTAAAGAATCAAATTAAAAGTAACAATAAAATAACAATAACGAGGCTATATACAGAGGGTACCGGTACCGAGTCAATGTGCGGGGTTACAGGTTAGTCGAGGTAATTTGTACATGTAGGTAGGGGTAAAGTGACTATGGGGGTTAGGGTAATTAAATAGTCCGGGTGGCCATTTGATTAATTGTTCAGCGGTCTTATGGCTTGGGGGTAGAAGCTGTTAAGGAGCCTTTTGGACCTAGACTTGGCGCTCCGGTACCACTTGCTGTGCGGTAGCAGAGAGAACAGTCTATGACTAGGGTGGCTGTAGTCTTTGACAATTTTATGAGCCTTCCTCTGACACTGCCTAGTTTACAGGTCCTGGATGGCAGGAAGCTTGGCCCCAGCGATGTACTGGGCCGTACTCACTACACTGTGTAGCGCCTTCTGGTTGGATGCCGAGCAGTTGCCATACCAGGTGGTGATGCAACCAGTCAGGATGCTCTCGATGGTGCAGCTGTAGAACTTTTTGAGGATCTGGGGACCCATGCCAAATCTTTTCAGTCAACTGAGGGGGAAAAGGTGTTGTTGTGCCCTCTTCACGACTGTCTTGGTGTGTTTGGACCATGATAGTTTGTTGGTGATGTGGACGCCAAGAAACTTGAAACTCTCGACCCGGTCCACTACAGCCCCGTCGATGTGAATGGGGGCGCGTTCGGCCCTCCTTTTCCTGTAGTCCACAATCACTATCTATCACATCTATGTCTATCACTATCATATCACTATCTTTCACTATCATATCTATCACATCTAAATCTATCACTATGACATCGACACTCAGTGGCCAGTGTATTAGGTACACCACCCTGTTCACGAAAATGGTTAGCTTCTACAGACAGTGAGTCACATGGCTGTGGCTTGCTATGCAAAACAGGCAGACAAGCATTCAGTTTCTGTAAGATTGAACGTTAAAATGGTCAAAACGAGTGACCTAAGCGACTTTGAGCGTGGTATGATCATCGGTGCCAGGCGTGCTGCTTCCATTATCTCAGAAACGTCCGGCCTCCTGGGCTTTTCTCGCACGACAGTGTCTAGGGTTTACAGAGAATGGTGAGACAAACAAAAAACATCCAGTCAGCGGCAGTCCTGTTGGGCGAGTACAGCTTGGTGATGAGAGATCGAAGAAGAATGGCAAGAATCGTGCAAGATAACAAGCAGGCCACAAACAGGCAAATAACAGTGGTGTGCAGAACGGCATCTCGAAGCGCACAACTCGTCGGTCCTTGTCGAAGATGGGCTACTGCAGCAGACGAACACACTAGGATCCACTCCTATCAGATAAAAACAAAAAGAAGCAGCTCCAGTGGGCACTCGATCACCAACACTGGACAACTGAGGAGTGGAAAAACATTGCCTAGTCCGACGAATCTCATTTCCTGTTGCGTCAAGCTGATGGCAGAGTCAGGATTTGGTGTAAGTTGCATAAGTCCATGGCCCCATCCTGCCTGGTGTCAACGGTACAGGCTGGTGGCGGTGATGTAATGGTGTGGTTCATGTATTCCTGGCACACGTTAGGTCCCTTGATACCAATTGAGCAACTTTTCCATCCCACAAAGAATTCTGGTTGTTCTGGAGGCAAAAGGGGGTCCAACCTAGGGTGTACCCAATAAACTATCACATCTACACTGAGTATTAAGAACACCTGTTCTTTCCATGACAGACTGACCAGGTGAATCCAGATGAAATCTATGATCCCTTATTGATGTCACTTGTTAAATCCTCTTCAATCAATGTAGATTAGGAGGAGGAGACAGATTAAAGAAGGGTTTTTAAGCCCTGAGACAATAGACATGGATTGTGTGAATGTGAATAGACAGAAAGATGTAAGCACCATTGAACATTTTTTGGTAGTAGGTGCCAAGCGCACCGGTTTGTGACAATAACTGCAACGCTGCTGGGTTTTTCACGCTCAACAGTTTCCCGTGTGAATCAAGAAAGGTCCACCACCCAAAGGACATCCAGCCAACTTGACACAACTGTGGGAATCATTGGAGTCAACATGGGCCAGCTTCCCTGTGGAATGCTGTCGACACCTTGTAAAGTCCATGCCCCAACGAATTGAGGCTGTTCTTAGGGCAAAAGGGGGGTTGCAACTGAATATTAGGAAGGTGTTCTTAATGTTTTGTACACTCAGTGTATATGTATCATATACTGTATTCCACATGAGATGTTGGGAAGAAATTATGTTATACTGTAGACACTTGTACCAGGATGAATCACATTTTCCATTGCAGTGCTAGGAATATGGAACCAAATATTACACTTTTAACTAAATGTAGTACACTGTTAGTGAAATTGTCCAAATACTTATGACAACTTCAAATTGGGGTCTATATACATAAAGTTCTTTCATTTCTAAACGGTAAAACCGATATGTACGAACATACCCTCAAATTAAAGTTGACATTCTGTGATGTCGCTTCATAAAAAATGCTGGAGTATAGAGCCAAATTAAAAGTGTTATCTTCACTGTCCAAATATATACATAGGGGAGTGTATGTGTTATGCCCCTATGACCTATTTTGTTGGAAATGGTTGCTGACATGCCATTAATAAATGCAGACACGAATAACCCCTAATGATATTCATGTTTTATATTCTCTGAACTATATCTTGAATGAATTAGCCATTTTTATGAACATCACTATCTCTGAAGTAGTTTATAATACAAAAAAATACATTTTCAGAGAATGTTCGCTCACCTCATCAGACACCACATCTCCTCTGTGTTGTCTTCTGCCAGACACTAGATGGGGGCAGTGGATCAAATGGTACATTAACTAACCTATACAAACAAGTGTGTCTAGATATGTCAATGAAATACCAGCCAGAGAGCGGGCATAGAGCCTCTATCTTTGCACATTATCTCTCATCCAGTTTCTGAAACCACAAGCGAGAGGTTCACCAAGTTCTGCTGTCCATTTTCTACCCTGATTTTTGATATTATTGTGTGTTCATTGATTTACTTTTGAATGTCTTTCAGGAAATTAGCTCTGAGGTACCACCCGGACAAGAACCCTGACAACCCAGAGACGGCAGAGAAATTCAAGGAGCTCAACAGCGCCAATTCCATTCTGTCAGACGTCACAAAGAGAAACATCTATGACAGCTACGGCTCCCTTGGCCTTTACGTGGCCCAGCAGTTTGGAGAGGAGAATGTCAACACCTACTTCATGCTCTCTACCTGGTGGGCTAAGGTGAGCCTTCACAATCATAAAGAGTCCCTGGATGATTTGCTGTGAGTCCCTGCATGTGTGTGTGTATGTCTGTGTGTATGTCTGTGTGTGCATTAGTTCATGATGGCATGTTGGTTTGTTTGTGTTGTGTTAACCTATATCTCTCTCCGTTCAGGGTCTCTTTGCCCTGTGTGGCGTGATAACGGGGTGCTACTGCTGCTGCTGCCTGTGCTGCTGCTGTAACTGCTGCTGTGGGAAGCTGAAGCCCATGCACCCCGCAGAGGGAACAGACAGCTATGTTTCCCCTGAAGACCTGGAGGAGGAGATCCAGTACGACATGGAGACTCGTGAGGGAACACACACACACATGCACACACACACACACACACACACACACACATACACCCATAAGCACACACAGGCTCACGCACACAAGCATTTCACACTTGAGGAGGGCAAGAGGCAAAGGGAACAACAACTCATATAGTTAAAGTGTACGGCTTGCAAGCACCAGTAGACAGATGGTCCCGTCACACCACTAACACACTTCACAAGAAGGAACTGATGACCAATGCCCACATGGTAAGGTGAGCTTACTTTACACCAACATGGAGGGAAGTGAAAGTTCATGACTACCGCCCACATACACAACAATGTGTGACCAGACTTAAGAAACTCACAGCTACCCTTGCCGCTACGATTTCAACAGCACAATATTCATATAACATCCATTTAGGTAAGCTGATGGAGAAAAAAATCCCTGTTTATAAATTACAATTCTCACTGTGAATGTTAGTTTATGACATGTTCAAAAATGTATGGGAAGCAGTGTAGCCAGATAAATAGCTAATTATTTTCGACAACTCATAAATTATGGGAAGTGAAGGAGCAATTATGTACAATGTGTAAATGTCTCCGCGGTTTCAACAACAAGTAGATGTGCTAGATTTGTGTTGATGCGATACATCCTTCTTGTGCCAGTCAGAACCATTTCCTATAACCTCTTAGGAAAATAATAGATGAACAAATCATTTCTAAACATACCTTTACATCTTCTGCAAACAACAAACAAACTAAACATACCGTTAAATAGCAAAGTTTAACATCAGTGTATCCCTGAACAGAATGAGAGAAAATACCACAATAAGAAGGACAAATGTATCTATGCTGATCATCTGATATTGTAGGGATTTTCTGTGTCGTTATTCACACTGTTGTCTAATCCTAGATGTGGACACTCCGGTTGTGCACCAGCCAACTAATTCCAGTGAGAAGACACAGTTGATTGGGGATGGACACCGAAGCTACACCTGAACTTGGATGTCTATAAACAGTAGCGGCACTAGACTACATAAACACTACACAGCCTATTTCTATGTCAATGGCTGTTCCCACACTCAAACCCAATTCCATTGTCTGGAAATCAGTGCTTTTGGTTCTTTTTATTCACTTTTCTTGATTTCAGTTTTGGGGTTTTCATTGGATGTAGTTGATGTCATTGTTCCCCTGCAAAACCAATCCACCATCTCCATTCACTGAACTAAACACTCTGGAGTGCATTGGTTTGACTTGTCACCTACAGTACACTACAGACAGCTCAGGTGGAAAGATTACGTGTATGTATAAAACACAACTAAAGTATTTGGTCGAAATTAAATGTATGATTTTATCTATCTATACAGTCAACATGAAATGGTATCTGATTATTTTGGTATGAGTGTGGTATATATTTGTTTTAAGTCTTCATCCTGAGGAAAGGTTCTGAGTCAGTGGGACTGCGGTATTACTTACAGTATCAGCGTAGTGTAATTACTTAATTTATTTTAAAAATTAGGCGACCAGTGTTCCGCAATAGATCATGTTTGTCATTGGCAGGTGGACTGGAGTCTTTTAACATTGATTTCAATCATTTCGTAGATGTAGGCTAACTTGCATGTTTTCCACAAAAGCATTCTTGCATTATAGTGCAATTTTCTCAGATTGACAACTCTAAACATAAAATGAAGTTATAGACCGCTATTCAACAGTCTTGCCTGTGTTTGTTAGAAAGGCTCCACCCGGGGTGAAGTCTAGACACAGCTCTAGGATCATTTCCCCCTCCCCCAATCCTAACCTTAACCATTAGAGGGGGAAATGCAAAACTGACGCAAGATCAGCGGCTAGCGGCTATTTCAGCCTACTCTGTTTAGTGGAGGTATGGGCCCACCCCTTCCTGTTTCAGAGGTGGTAACAGCTGGACTCCCTAACCCTTCTCATGACATTTTCATATATGGGCAAGTAAGCATGACAACCCTTGACGTGGGGGTTTCTAAAAACAGCCTGTGACACTCAGTGGATTGCCAGCTAGGGAGCAACGCGATCCGTTAGAAGAAACTTTGAGGACCGCAACGAGCGCCTGAGCAGGCCCAGTGACTCTGCATTGTTCAAAAGGAGTAGACATCTTTGATATTTGCCAAGTCAGTTCTTTAGGGATTGGGGGACCATTGGGGGACCATTTGTTGGTATCCCTAAAGATCAGTAGTGTTTTTGTTTTTCCACTGTGCAATGAGTATCTCTCTGGGGTATTCACATTCCACAAAGCAAAACAGCACCATGGACAGCTTGGAGAAACAGCTCATTTGCCCTATCTGTTTGGAGATGTTTACCAAACCGGTGGTCATTCTCCCTTGTCAACACAACCTTTGTCGAAAATGTGCTCAAGATATTTTCCAGGTAGGTTGGTTATTATACAGCTGAACTATTCACTTTTAACCTTTACTGCTGTCTTTTGATGGGCTATGTAAAGTTACAGGTTTATCTCTGTCATAAACCATTCATAGACATGTACAGCATTCTGAAATTGTAGTGAAGGTATTGCTCATCCTTCAATTGTCACTGTTTAATTACCACTTATTTGGTAATGTTGAAAATAAACAAAAAGTGTTTTGTCAACATGTATACCTCTTGACCCATGCCATTTCCCGATTCATCTAGCACATAAGTTCAGTAACCAATGCAAATACTACTAACCTATATCAGACAACATTAGGCCTATATTTAAAAAAAATCCATGACCGGCTTTATCTAACGCCATTACTGCTGTCCTGATCTGTGTAGGCCTCAAACCCTTATCTATCGACCAGAGGAACCACTGTGACTTCAGGGGGGCGTTTCCGCTGCCCATCCTGCAGACATGAGGTGGTCCTGGACAGGCATGGTGTCTATGGCCTCCAGAGGAACCTGCTGGTGGAGAATATCATTGATATGTACAAACAGGAACAGGAGTCCTCAAGGTGAGGAAATAAAGGCCTCATAAGAGAAGACAATGGGTCTAAAAAATGGGTCTAAAAAATGGACCTAAAACAATGGGTCTAAAACAATGGGCCTAAGACAGGCAGAATATCATTGATATATACAGCAGTCCTCAAGGTTAGACACTGCATGCCTATTTAAAATGATTGCGGCAGAC